>NC_079455.1:2731643-2924143 GCF_903798145.1 Danio aesculapii
GTCAAGGTGCTCTGGGATTGGCCAGCCCAGTCACCAGACATTAACATTATTGAGCTGGGGTAAGATGGAGACATTGAAGATAAATCAAGAAGGCTTTCTTTGCCATTCCAGATGACTTTATTAATCAGTGATTTGAGGCATTGCAGAGATGTATGGATGCAGTCCTCCAAGCTCATGATGGAGTCTGACACAATATTCATTCTGTTTCCACTGCAGCATGACCACATATTCTATACTGGACATTATTTCTGTTGACAAGACTTTAGTCTAAGCAAAGTCAGACCTTACTGTCCTAATTAAATCATTAAAATCAAGACATGGCTATATTTTATTTTGGTCAAATAAGCGTCATCTAGATCTTCATATAAGCCACTTCTGATTCCAAATGATCTAGAAGTCAAGTTATTATTTGTCGTTCCTATAGGCGACAAGACTTCTGTCACGTAGTGCAAAAAATACTTCTCCTACTTCGAGTTTTTGTCTTGTTTCTTGTCCAAATATCTAAAAATTCCTAAATGCAGAAACATTTTATAAACAGGCAAAAAATTGTCTTGTTTTCAGCAATAATATGTCAAAATTAGGTGAGTTTTGTATTAAAACAAGCTAAATAATCTGCCAATGGGGTCAGCAAAATAATCTTGATTTTAATTTTCGCATTAGATTATTTTCATACAGCATTGGCAGATTATTTTGCTTGTTTTAAGGAAAAAAACTCACTTAATTATGATGTTATTTCTGAAAACAAGACAATATTGTTGCTGGTCTACTAAAATGCATCTCTATTTGTAGATATTTAGACTAGAAATAAGACAATAACTCTAAGAAAAGCAGTTTTTGCAGTGCAGGGTTTTGGCATCAAATTGTTTTGCACTCTTGGTGTGTTTTTTAATGTCAATTTGATGTCGTTTTGACATCTAGCTGCCCTGTTTTTAGTTCAGCACACTGAAGAGGTCTTATCTACATGGATAAAGAGACTTTTTGGAAATTTGTAAATAAATCAAATGTCAATTTAAGTGAATGTAGTGCAGATATTCTATCTTTATCAGTGAGGATTATTTAATTCAGTTCAATTCATCTTTATTTCTATAGCGCTTTTACAATGTAGATTCTGTTAAAGCAGGTTAACATAGAAGTTCTAGTAAACTGAAACCGCTTCAGTCCAGTTTTCAGAGCTGAAGTTTAGTTTAGTGCAGTTCCGTGTGGTTTAATATTCACTGCTGAAAGTCCAAACACTGAAGAGCAAATCCATCAACGTGCAGCTGCACCAGTCCCAAACCAAGCAAGCCAGCGGCACGAGATCGCTTTATCAGCATCATAGTGCTCAGGATAAATAAGTACACCCCCTATGAATTATTTTTTTTTCATTTATCCATAATTATGGATCATATATATTAGTGCATTTAAAAACAAAACTATTTTATTAAACAGATATAACCATTAAAATAAGTGTCTGGTCAGCTAACATATTTAGGAATAGAAAGATAATACATTTAAACTGACTAATTTCATATTTTTTATGGTTCTGTCAATTATTTTGTCTTTATTCAACATTTATTTAATGTGTTCGTCTAACATATTCATATGGGTGTACTAATTTTTGCATCGTATTTTTAAGGAATTTTGTTAGATTAGTTCCAGTTTTGGCTTTGGTTCTGTTACGAATGTGTACACGGAGATTGAGTACCAAATGCAGGCTTTATTATGCAAAGGGATGGTCAGATAGGCTGGGTCAACAGGAACAAACAGTAACACGAGGGTCATCAAAAGCGAAATCCAAAAAGACAGGCAATGGTCAAGGCAGGCAGCAAACACTTTTAAAAAAATCACAAAACAGTCCACGGATATATATTAAAATCCAGGAAACCGCTGGGTAATGCACACTAACAGTGATACAAGACTGAGCAAAGATGTATTAAGGGTGAGGTGTATAAATAGTCCCGGTAATCAAATTCAGCTGTGTGATTGTAATCAGTGGCGAACTGGAACTGGTGTGTTTAAGGTGCATGATGGAAATGTAGTCCAATCCAGTAGCAGATGTGATGTGTAGAGTGCGCTCTAGTGTGTAAACTTTTGTGACAAAAGATATACATATATATATATATATATATATATATATATATATATATATATATATATATATATATATATATATATATATATATATATATATATATATATATACACATATATATATATATATATATATATATATATATATATATATATATGTATATGTATGTATATATATATATATATATATATATATATATATATATATATATATATATATACATATATATATATGTATGTATATGTATATATATATGTATATGTATATATGTATGTATATATATATATATGTATGTATATATATGTATATATGTATATATGTATGTATATATATATATATATGTATATATATGTATATATGTATATATATATGTATATATGTATATATATATGTATATATGTATATATATGTATATATATATATATATATATATATATATATATATATATATATATATATATATATATATATATATATATATATATTTATATATATATATATATATATATATATATATATATATATATATATATATATATATATATATGGCCATATATCAGATTTCTGTATGGGGGGGGTCCTTGTAACCCTCACCTAAGAAGTAATTGTCCAGATTTCTGCATATTGGAAACGTCAAATAAGGTAAAACTGGGTGCTTTGTGCTATTGTTCTGCCTTCATCTTTTTCATTCTGAGTGTTGTCTTCTGCTGTTTGTGATTGCTTCTGAGAGTAATAAACTCATGTGCAAATATGGCTGAGATTTCTCTTGAGTCTGTTCTCTCTCTATCTCTATATGGATGAACAGGTAACTGTTGCCATGGTAAACTCCCACTCATGTGCCAAACAAAGACCAAGATGGGCAAATTTTCCCTTCCACACTTTTGAGTCGGCTCAGTTTAAAGCATTTGGATGGTGATCTCACTCTGTGGTATTTCACAGGGAAAAGAGTTTAACAATTTAACACAGCTCACCCAAACTGCCATCATGTAATCAGCCCTTCACATGTTTAAAACCTATTAGAGTTTCTTCTGTTGAAGACAAAAGGAGATATTTTGAAAAATGCTGGTAGCTGGCACCCATTGACTCCATACAGGGGTGCCTGCAGGATTTTATTCAAAGGAACGCACATATTCAGCACCACCCCACCCCATCATCTCTTATTCCTATTTCAATCTCAAAAAACACTGATGCTTGCTGTCAAAGGCTATAGGCCTGTTATTTAAGGGTATTCGTTACGAAATTGATTGGATCAAAAATATATGTATGTATATATGTATGTGTATATATATATATATATATATATATATATATATATATATATATATATATATATATATATATAATTTATGTATATGTGTATATATGTATATGTATACATATACATACATATACATATACATATCCCGATATATATATATACACACACATACATATATACATATATAAAAATATTAAAAATGAAACAAGTTTGATCCTATCAATTTCGTAATGAATACCCTTAAATAATAGGCCTAAAGCCTTTGATATATATATATATATATTCTTTAATAAACATTAGAACAATCGTTCCCAAAATGGGGTTCGCAGGACAATAACGGTGTCGCTTGGTGATTTCCAAAAGTCAAATAAATTTTATTAATCTATTAGAATAACCCACAGAAAACAAAAATAGTAGTTACAAGTTTCATAAAAAACAACAACATACAAATGAAAAGCTATCAGCCTTTCAATTATTATCTCATAGGATTGGTGTGTTTACATTAAATTAACAACACAGCAATAGAGTTAGATATATTGATTTTATAGCACCATATTAAACTTTCTGACACCTTTATGGCAATCAAATACATTAAAAATAAATACAGGCCACAACTGAACATGAACATGAACTGAGAATGAACATTTGGGACAATGAGTGGCGGATTAAACCAAGAATAGACTTGTGCTGAAAACATTGTGCCCACCAGTCTCATTAGGTGAGGTTAATATTAAATTAAACAAATTAATAAATGACTATCAAAACTTTATGGTTGTTAGGCCATAGTGTTGTCAATGTGCTTGTGTTTATATAGGTCTATTGTTGTGTGCGCAACATTTTGCGAGTCACTGGCATTGTTATTTTGGGAGTCGCGGACTAAAATGTTTGGGAACCCCTGCATTAGAAGAGGGTTCCATAGTTTGGGTTTCAGCCACTGAAATGCCCTTTCTTATTATAGGAACATAAAGAGATATCCAGATCTCAAGTTTCTTGTATTTTAATGTGAATTAAATCAATATATTTTAGGGAAATGCCACACTAAAAAAATCTACCTCAACAGGTAACAAGTGTAAGGAAGAGTACGTCTGTACAAGTTAATTGTTTGTTTAATATTTTTTCCTACTATGAAAATCTATGGGTGCCAGCAACCCAAGCATTCTTCAAAATATCTTCTTTAGTGTGCAGAAGAAGAAAGAAACTCATAAAGGTTTGAATCTGCATGAACAAATGATGAGGTGATTTTCATTTTTAGACGAACTATATCCCTTTAATTGTTTAACATTACAGCCGTGCAATGAATTCTTCTTTCTGTCGCCCCAGGTTGTGTCATTTCGAGAACATTAGCCGGAGCCGATGGGATTCATGACGCGTTAAAATCCAAGATGGAAAACACAGCCTTGGCTTTTTCTGCCCAGGGCTGGTGTGGCCCCAATGTTTCTACCTTTTCGTCGGAGTGGGATGATAAAATGAACTCCTTTCTGAAGGCACCCGATGTCATCAAACCCCCTCCGCAGTTCCAGGATCCAGAGGAGCCTGGTCCGCCGTCACCCACCAACACCGCTGTTGTGAAAAGACGAGAAAAGGATGGTGTGAAAAAAGAGCGTAGGAGTAGACCAGCGAGTAACATTGAACTCCACAGACGCTCCTTGTCACTTTCCACCGCTGTCAACTCCAACCCAGGAGTGGTCCGACGTCGATGTGAAAGCTACGCTCTTTCCTATCCCAGCAGCAGCTCGGAGGACAGTGGCAGCGACAGCACCTCGGCCAGGAGGAGTGATCTGCTTCCAGATGCAGTCCCAAGATCCAGATCCAGGAGCATTATCCTTAGGAAGGCCAAAAGCAAACCTGCTCCTCCTGTGCGCACAGTCTCACTGCAAAGGCTCGCAGCGGCAAAGCATTCAGAACATAAAGTGCAGGGCCTTAAGAAAGATACCACAAAACTGCCAGATCTCATTCCAACCTCCAAGCTAGAAACCAGCAAGAGCACTCCTGAAGCACCTGGTAAGGTCGCATTGATGGCAACGGTTTCTTCTCACAAAGCACTTAATGAGCTTCGATCCAGCGAACCAACTCCCATGCCAATACACGAA
The DNA here is from genome assembly GCF_903798145.1 of Danio aesculapii. Classification (NCBI taxonomy): domain Eukaryota; kingdom Metazoa; phylum Chordata; class Actinopteri; order Cypriniformes; family Danionidae; genus Danio; species Danio aesculapii. The sequence continues at coordinate 2,737,063 of NC_079455.1, forward strand.
TGTGGTAATTCTGAAATAAACACATCCCCGTCCTCTTCGCACTCTTCCACATCTCAGCCGTCCATCTGTTCTCCTTCAAAGCGCATCGGCTCAAACTCTCCATCCAGCGGCTACGCGAGCCAGTGTGAAACTCCAACCCAATCAGCCCTTTCCCAATCGGTCAGCATGGGACCTTCGCCATTAGCCTGCAGGATGCGGCATAAGCCAACCGGTGTTATTCCAGGCCAAAGGGCAAGAAACCGCAATGCAAGGCTGTCTCTTCAGCTTCCAGAATTTCAGAAGCACACTCCCGATCCAGAGCCTTCCGCAGTGCAGCCGAAAGTGAGTCTAAGGCGCAACTCGGACAGCACCGAAGCCACTAGGCCCAAGCAAAGGATGAGTAGCAGCCTGCTGGTAATGCCGATGGTTACTCAAGAGGAGCTGAACAACGTGCAGCTACGCTCCGTCAGCAGTTCTGATCTGGAGAATGCTCAGGAAATCACGGACAACATTATCGAGGAGGAGACGGAGAGATGCGGAAAATCCTTCAGCCCTAAGAGCAGTCAAAAACCCAAACCTCCAGTGGCTCCGAAGCCGCAGAGAAACAAGTGGCCGCCCAACGCACAACGTTTTGGAGCTACTTCTGATGCAGAACCACCTACAGTCAGTGAGAGATCAGAAGACATCTACGCAATGATTAACAAAGTAAAACCTACAGTGAGCGTTAAACCACACAGCATTGAACACGCACCTCATCTGCGGCAGCAGATTATTCTGGATGCTCGTTCTCCACAGATGAGAGACCCCCGTCAGCCACAACCCCCATGCACTTTAGAGTCAAAGAATCCAAAAGTTCCCCCATTAAACACAGCCAGCCGTATTAGCCAACTTCACAAGAAGAGAAGAGCTCCTACACCACCTCTGGCAAAGACTCCAGATGTGGACGGCACACTTTATCCTAACACAGCCGATGCCCAGTCTCCAACTAATCTCTGCAAGTCTCCAAAATCTCCGACCTCTGCAAGTCAGTTTCATGTAACTCTGTATGGCGTGATTCCATCGTACCCTTTGGTCACTGAGCCACAGCACTCGAGGACACCAGGTAAGAAAACTGCAACGGACAAGAACTGCTATAAACTAGGAATCAGGGGTGTTAAGCAGTGTTTCCCAACCCTGTTCCTGAAGGCACACCAACAGTACACATTTTCAACCTCTCCCTAATTAAACACACCTGAATCAACTTATCATAACATCAGAAGAGACTCCAACACCTGAAGTTAATGGGTCAGAAAAGGGAGACATCCAAAATATGTACTGTTGGTGTGCCTCCAGGAACAGGGTTGGGAAACACTGGTGTAAAGTAATTAATTACAAATACTCAAATTACTCTGAGAAGTTTTTCTCAGGAATTGTACTTTACTAAGTACTCTTACTCAAGCACTAAATTCTCTGAGCACAATAAAGTTCCTTTGTTTAATTAGCACTTCTTGTGTGTATAATGTTGAATTGCCGAATCCCTCAATTGTGGATTGTAGAAAAGTTAATTTATTTTTGCTTCAGTAAATTTTTAGTGCTTTACTGGTATGTTCACTGCACTATTTTCCTTAAACCGGGGCGACACAGTGGCTCAGTGGTTAGCACTGTCCAACCCAGGCTCATTCTGAAAACGTAGTCCCGTGGACGTTTCTGGAGACTGCGTAATACGTCCCAGGAGGTACGTATTTATGCAGTTTTTGTTTTCGCGAATGCACGAGAGGCCGCTGCGTGCGCTTTTTCGTATTTCAGATTTCTCTCGCAAGTGCCGTTTCCGCCCGCGCTGTTCTCGTATAAACCCTTAGAGGCCGCTGTCGACCGAGCGTCTGTCTGACTGACTGAATGATTGGATGACTGACTGGCCGACCGACCAATCGACGGACCCACCCTCCTCCTTCCCTAAACTCAACCAATTTTATCGATTGACCTGCCCACCCACTTACTTCCCTAAAACTCAAGCGTTTTCGGATTTTACCACATTCTCACAATGTTATTCCCTCGTTTGTTTTATTTTTTGGATTCTGTTTTTGTCTTACCTTATTTCTGGAGACTCGAACCCCGTTGTCGTCGCCATGGTCATCTCCTCTCTGCGTCTAAAGTCTGCCGACGTACACGACGAGCTAACTGGACAAACTGGTTGCGGCGAGAAAGCCCTCCACACGGGGTAAACTGTCAGGTGATAAGCGCGAAAAGGAACGACGTCACACCGCCCCGTATTGTTCATTTAAAAAAAAATCTAGGGCCATATATACTTGCAAAATAAAAACTAAAATTTTGCAAACAAAAATAAACAGTTGAGCAAAAATATATAAATAAATGCAAATCTGTAATTTTTGTGAAATAAAAATGAAATTTGCAAACAAAAAAAGATCTGCAAATAAAAATCAAAAAGTGCAAATAAAAAATACGAAAAAATTAGCAATTAAATAAAAATAAAACTATGTTTGCAAAACATTCATTATAGCATTGCCTTTACAAAACACGTCCAGTTTGCGATGCTGTTTTCACTTTGCACTTCACGTTTCTGTCGCCCTGATTTGACAAGGGGGTGGAGTCAAGGGAACTTGGGAATGGAAGATGAGACTTTGATTGGTTTAATGCATGTTATGCTCAAAACACACCCATAACTCATTAAGAGAATAAGCTCAACTCTGTTAGACCATGCGCCAGAGCACAGAGCGTATTTTTCTGCCCTTAAGCAAAAGTGGATTCAGACACTCCCTTAATGTTTTTGAGCCATGTGCTTTAGACTTTGCGCCTAGATCATTAAAATAGAGCCCAAAGAAGATGTTACATTGTTACCCGCAACAAACGAGAGACAGTTGTATGGCTACATGGATGCCTACTGTATGATGAATGAAATTACCAAATGGCCTTAAACAATTACTAAATGCACTACAGAATGTTACGTATTCAAATAAATGCGGAAATTTAGTGTATTCTGTCAGTGCTTCCATGAGCTTGGTTTGCGGTGCATTAAACAGATCAACCTGCTTTCTGTCAGCATATTTTAGGTACTTATTTCTTATGTCAACAGATCATCCGTCATACGATGTAGAGAAGAGGGATCGAATGCCTGACCTCGGACCGCTACAATTAGTAGGAGAAGGAGACGATGTATTTCTTTACAAGTCCAAATCTCAAACCACGGAGGATCTGTTCACCATCATTCACAGGTTAATAGTAAAGCATAAAATCATACAGCACAATTTTCAGTGTTTATTTTAGGTTTCAGACTTGTAAATACATATAAGTACTAGCAAAACAATGTTTATGGTTTGTAAATTGCACACTGATGTCTATGGAGACGGTAATATTAATTATTTATAAAACAATCATCAGATACACACTGTTTAGGTTACTAGAAAGTTTATTCTATCCTTCTCCCAGTTAAACAGCCACTTACTGTCAGGTATTTTGTAAGAAGTTGATAATATAACATGTTGTAAATTGTAAATCTCTCCACTGCAGCACAGGCTAACATCACCCGATCAAATAAATCTGATTATATAATCACTATTAAGCTGGATAAACATGTTCTTTACATATTTGAGAATCAGATATTTCACAATATAATTAAGGATGTCATGTGATAAACTTGACGTGTCGCCATATTGTGGTGAAGTGACGATATTCAATATTTCAGTATATTGTAATAGTGAACAATACTGTGATAATTCTTTGTTATTTAAACTTTTAAAGTGCGTTTTAAGTCATATTCACATTGTATCTGCTGATGTGTTCGTAACAGCGTACTTAATTGGTTAATTAGCCTAAAAATATTGTCACATATTAATCTGGCCTACTACACACTGAAATATTGAGTGAACGTTCTGACTATTTATAGGGATATTGTACATTAATGCTGTACAGTAAGACTCCAATAGGTAACATTAGTTCATTTATCTAATGATAATTAAAAATTATTTTACTACACGTGACGTGACAAGATTTTAGCAACAAGCAATTTGTCTGTCTGCACCAAACATGACGTGACACAACAGAAGCTTTTAAATACCAGCAACTCCACTCCCAAGAAAATGGTAAGGGTTTTAATCTAATTACTACATATATAACCTATTTAACATCATAACACGTACAGACACTGAGTGACTGATTTGCACTGAGGCTCAGTTCTGGCTTTCATTTTTATGTCTGCTAGCTATTCCATTTTCCAGATCTGAGGTGAACTATCTGCTGCTGCTTTCAGTAGTATGCCAACAAATGTCACGTAAAATTATAGTTAAGCTCATATTGGTAGCATTTCGCATTAAATAAAGCACATAATCAGTACCTGAGGTGAGGTGATCACTGTCATAGTAGTTTATGCTGTTGTTTTACCGCAACATTGCTAAAATAGACATTTCGCACATTGCTGCCCCCGATGGTTAGAACAAAAACTTGTTTTAACAAGTTTAACAATAAACCTTTTATTGCATGTTGTCATTTTAATTTAAAATTTAAGCGATTAACAAATCATTAACTAAGACTTTTAGCTCAATGAACTACTAATTAGCTGCTTATTAACATCTTTTAAGGTAGTAGTTGAGTTTAAGTATTGAATTGGATTCAAGATGTAAAATAAGATCATAATTTATAACTGCTAATAAACAGTTCTAATGTTATTAATAGGCAGGTATCAATCCTGTAGTAAGTGTTGTTAGGTCTGCTTCAATAATCAATATATGGACTTATCGCACAACACATGGACATGACCGCAATCATTTCTGGTGGTGCAATATACAGTTGAAGTCAGAATTATTAGCCCCCATTTTAATGTTTTTTTTTATATTTCCCAAATTATGTTGAACAGATTCAGGAAATTTTCACAGTATGTCTGATAATATTTTTTCTTCTGGAGAAAGTCTTATTTGTTTTATTTCGGCTAGAATAAAAGCAGTTTTTAATTTTTTAAACATCATTTTAAGGTCAATATTATTAGCCCCCTTTAAGCTGTATTTTTTCAATAGTCTACAGAACAAACCATCATTATACAATAACTTGCCTAATTACCCTAACCTGCCTAGTTAACCTAATTAACCTAGTTAAGCCTTTAAATGTCACTTTAAGCTGTATAGAAGTGTCTTGAAGAATATCTAGTCTAATATTATTTACTGTCATCATGACAAAGATAAAATAAATCAGTTATTAGAGATGAGTTATTAAAACTGTTATGATTAGAAATGTGTTGAAGAAATCTGATCTCCTTTAAACAGAAATTGGAGAAAAAAATAAATGGGGGGCTAATAATTCTGACTTCAACTGTATATCGTCCATATGTAAAAACCAATTCTAGCAACATTTTGCGCAACATCTCTATCTCTATTGGAGGTGTCAGTGTCAGTATGGTTAAAAACACTATAGTATTTACATTAGTAACTTCATGTGTCTGTCTGACTATTGAAAATAGATCTGGTAGCAGATATCACAGCCTCTGTTACTCTTCACCTTACACTTTATTGTTAACATTTATTATTATTTATTTAGGTTATGCGTTTTCACATTCTGACTCCAACGCCTTATTATTAAACTGACTATAATTAAATGAAATATTCTTAAGAGTAAAATATGATGTGTTCTCTGGGGAAGTGTACTTGCATTGTGATGATAATACATTGTCATTCTGGCTTTATATAATGAGTGGCATGTAATGGTCCAAATTACAATAAAATAATTGGTGCAATATATCGTATGACAAAATTTAGATATCGTGACCTAAATGCCGTGATTTCCTACTTAAACTAAAGTGTTACAGAGGTTAAAGGGAGCAAAATATATTGGGAAATGACAACTGTAACAAATGAAAACTCTGCTTTCTTATCAAAAAATAAAATGACTGCATGTTTCGTGTTTTGCAGGTCTAAAAGAAAGCTCCTGGGTCGCAAAGACTCCTTTGACAATAAGCAAGGAGACTCTGGGACTCAGACTCTCGGCAGCGGAGCTTCACGGATCAGCTCTCAGAACGACAACTTCATGGCTTTCCTGAGGAGGACACGAAGCGCCAAAGCAGGCTGCGGAGAGCGGATCTCAGCCACGGAGCTGCTCAGAAGCTCCAAGCCCGCGGCTAACATTGCAGCAAACATCAGCCATTGCAAAAATAGCTACGTACAGTCACATGGTCCATAAAATATCATCGGTTTTTACTAATCTGGCTCGTCAAACACTTCTAAAGCAATGGACCCTTTTCACAAGACTGTTATGACGTGTTTTTTTTTAAATATGTGAACATTTATATGTATTTACCTATGTATTATATCATCTTTGCATCAAATTACAAAAAAATTACCACAGTGTGTATGGGGGCGGGACAGTCAATTTGGCATTATTCTCTCTTCTGGCTGCCGTTATCAGTCTCGCACTATTTTTTTCTTTTTCTGAAAGTCTTGATAACACCATCGTGGAGTTTTTCATTCATTATTTCAGCAAATGCGATTGTAAAAAAATGATGTGCTGTACTTTCCCATTCACTGCGCTCTAACTACTGAGAAACCCGGAAATGTGAAAAGGGTCCATACTAAAGTGACAGTTCACCCAGAAATGTAAATTATGTCATCGTTTGCTCATTTTTCATTTGTTCCAAACCTGTTTCGTTGAGTAGGGTCTGTCTGCGTACTGCAAGAAAGTGTTACTGCAACTATGTTGTCGACAAGATGGCGCTGTACCCATCACAGTTATTAATGTCTACACCTACTCCACACCTAAACCCAACCATCAGTTATTAACGTTTACACCTATTCCAACCCTAAACCCAACCATCACAGTTATTAACGTCTAGACCTTTCCCAAACCTAAACTCAACCATAATTATTAACATCTACACCTTTCCCAACCCTTATCCCCACCATCACAGTTTTTAACATCTATACCTACCACAACCCTAAACCCAACCATCATCGTTATTAACTTCTACACCTATCCCAACCCTAAACTCAACCATCAGTTATTAACATCTACACCTTCCCCAAACTGAAATCCAATCATCCAATCATCACAGTTATTAACATCTACACCTTCCCAACCCTTAACCCAACCATCACAGTTATTAACATCTACACCTTCCCCGAACTGAAACCCAACCATCACAGTTATTAACATCTACACCTTCCCCGAACTGAAACCCAACCATCACAGTTATTAACATCTACACCTTCCCCAAACTGAAATCCAATCATCCAATCATCACAGTTATTAACATCTACACCTTCCCAACCCTTAACCCAACCATCACAGTTATTAACATCTACACCTTCCCCAACCCTTAACCCCACCATCACAGTTTTTAACATCTATACCTACCACAACCCTAAACCCAACCATCAGTTATTAACATCTACACCTTCCCCAAACTGAAATCCAATCATTCAATCATCACAGTTGTTAACATCTACACCTTCCCAACCCTTAACCCAACCATCACAGTTATTAACATCTACACCTTTCCCAACCTTAAACCCAACCATCAGTTATTCATGTCTACACCTATTCCATCCCTTAACCCAACAATTATAGTTATTAACGCCTACACCTTCCACAACCCTAAACCCAACCATCATAGTTATTAACTTCTACACCTTCCCCAATCATAAACCCAATCATCACAGTTATTAACATCTACACCTACCCCAACCCTAAACTCAACCATCATAGTCATTAACGCCTATACCTACCACAACCCTAGACCCAACCATCATTTTTATTAACGCCTACACCTTCCACAATCCTAAACCCAACCATCAGTTATTAACATCTACACCTACCCCAACCCTAAACTCAATCATCATAGTCATTAACGCCTATACCTACCACAACCCTAGACCCAACCATCATTGTTATTAACGTCCACACCTTCCCCAAACCAAAACCCAACCATCATTGTTATTAACGTCTACACTTTCTCAAATGTTCTCTGGTGTGTATTTCCACCATCTTGTCAACAACATCTCATTGTGACATCTCGCATGGTTCATTGGGATCTCGATAACTGCAAGTTATGCCTCGCTATCTTACTACAAGTTACGACCCCTTCATGTTACAAGTTACAAGCTACACTTGGTTTCAAGATGCACTTGGGTTCTTTCTACACAACTGAACATATACTGAAGGATGCTGGAAAATCAGACATTGACTTCCATAGTGTTCTTTGTTTTTGGATGTCAATTGGTGGCTTTTCCAACATTCTTCACGGTATCCTCTTTTGTGTTCAACAGACACTCAAGTAAATGCTCAAACGAGGAAACCAAAGTCTCCTCAACTGAATTCTTTACTTTCATTAAACAAACATGCAGTTCAATAGTTTTCATGAGTAAACTCAACACTGAACTCAAAAATATGTCCATCTAACTTACAATTTGAAACTTATTTAACAATTTGTAAGTTGTATTTCTTTTACAGCGGCAAGTTTTAGAGTTTAGGATGAGTGCATTTTTATTTTTGAGTGAACTATCCCTTTAAAAAAAAAAAAAAAACTTTCAACATAGGCTCATTCTGAAAACGTAGCCCCATATACGTTTCTAGAGATCTTGAATTATGTAGCCAGTGGGCAGGGGCATAGCAACCAGGGGGGACGGGGGGATACTTCCCCTTCCCTTTTAGACCATTTAGAAACAGGTGATTAATAATTATATGAACGTATGATTGTCCCATCCCCGCCCCCACCCACAAACACACACACTTTTAAAATGTCCGCTACACCCCTGCCAGTGGGTCAATCAGTGCATTTTAAAATACTATTGGTTGGGTTTAGGAAAGGGGGAGGGTGGGGTATTAGTCAGTTGGTCAGTCAGTCAGTTGACAGCGACCTCTAGTGGATTTACGTGAAAAAAACAGGCGCTGATATAATTTTGAGTTCTGTAAAAGCGTTCACGCGATTCACGAAAACAAAAACTGAAAAAAAACGTTGCTCCTGGGACGTATTTTGCTCTCTCCAGAAATGTATATAGGGGTACGTAATCAGAATGAGCCTGGGTTGAAAAATTGGCTTGTAGATATTTGCTTTTGTTTCAGGTCGGACCATTGTTCAATGTTGTTCATGAAGCGAGTTTTTCATTGTATCGGATAATAACAATGTGTAAAATTCAAATATAGCTTTATGTCTTCATGTAAATATAACAGAATGGTTTACATTTGTACATTCAAACATAGCTTTATGTGTTCATGTAAATATAAATGTTCTAAGAAGAGAGACGCTATCTATCCTGAGAGAGAAACTACTGTTTATCACATATTGTACTGAATATGACAACATATATATATATAAAATATAATTAGTTGTGTTTGGGCTTCCTGCCTTCTTACTGAAGCAGATTGTTTATCAATGACTGTTTTAAAAACGCGCTGCTGTAGATTTGCACATGTTCAGTATATTAAATTTCTTTGCAAAAACAATTGATGTTCGATTTTGTGTTTGAGACGCATTTTATATTGATCTGTACCTTTATTATGTATTATTATGTATCATTTAAATGTCCCATGAAATTAATATAACGTTTTTAGGTCGTTAGTTTTAAGAATGTAAGCTAGAATCTAGTATAAGCTTATAGATAAAACAGTAACGATATTTGCATTTAGAAAATAAAAACCCAATAAAACATTCTGCCTAAATGGATCAACAGTTGTATCCGAAATTGCCCCTATACACTTAAAGGGCCCTATCATACACCCGGCGCAATAAGGTGCAAGACGTGTTTGGCGTGATTTGTTGCTATTTTCAGACCGGCGCAACCCTAATTTTTTCCGTTTTGCGCCACGTTGTTTAAAACGCAAATCCATTTGCGGCACTTTGTGGACTCATGGGTGTGCTGGTCTAGAAATGAGGTGTGTTTAGGCACATTGTCTGCGCACTGATATTGTGAGGAACTAAAATAGACTGTGCAATTGACCAGCTGAAAGCTGCTCTAAAATCCAGCACAGAGCGCGTTAGTTGTGCACATTGCTGAATACACACAGGATGTACAGCAGTACACAAATATTTTTACAAATGAAAAAGAATTAAAGGATTAAAATGCTAAAAAATGTATTATTTTCTACATGAATATAAAAACCACTGCCTCCATGCCTTCTTCACCTCGGGGGGCTTTTTCAGTTTATTCATGACGATCTGCATCTGTATAATGTTATTATTATTAGCAGTATTATTTTTTATCTGCGTATTTATATCTGTTTTAATAAAAACAAGTTTAGATTTGTCCACCTGTGGGGTTTTGGACACGTCTGCATCACCATATGGACATAAGAACAGGACGTGAGTTTGGATATAACTCAGTTTTTTGACCACACTTCATTATTATTGTTCATTTATTTGTTTGCTGGAGATTAGAACTGAATTTAGAAATAGTTTTGAAGCAAATCTTTGTGCTTAACAAATTAAATTAAATTTTAATGGATGTGTTCAGTGGAGTGAGTTTCCACCGTTTTCTCACTCCACCAAAGTAAAGGAGTAAAGTAAGGTGTCAAAGTAAAGAGAAAGTAAAGAGGCTGAATGGAGGAGGCTCGTTCTTTATCCTCGTGCTGCAGATGCTCTGTTTAACTGTTTTCTCGCTAGTGAAGCATTCAGTTTTTCCACTATACTAAGTCTGCCATGTAAATAGCAAATGCGCCATGGTGCGACACAACTGACTCTTAAAGGGAATAGGAGATGAGACTCTGATTGGTTTAATACACGTTGTGCTCAAAACACACCCAGAACTCATTATGAGGATAAGCACAACCCTGTTAAACCATGTTAAGCCGGGGCACAAAGCACATTTTTTCATCCACAAAATAGCAAAAGTGGATTCAGACACGCCCTTAATGCTTTTGCGCCATGCGCTTTAAACTTTGTGCCTAGATCATTAAAGCCCAAACAGTGCATTATTTGAGGGAACAGCCGCTTTTAGTGGGGTCCGAAACAATAGTGGATATTCTGAATGCCACTGAATCAATCCCACAATGCACTCCAATAACAAGTTTACAACTTGATGATTGGCTCCTGAACTAGTAGGCGGGGCTTTTCAGCGGATTGACCGTTACACCTTTCCCCATTCAAACAGATACGAGTGACACGTCTTGTGTATTCTATAGTCTTTGGTAAAACATATGCTGGATAAATTGGCGGTTCATTCCGCTGTAGCAACCCCAGATTAATAAAGGGATTAAGCTGAAAAGAAAATGAATAATGGATGAATGAATGAATTTGGCCTAGCTCTGTCCTGAAGCTATTAATTTTCCTTAATTTACTCACAGTAAAAGAACTTGATGGTCATAAAATTTCAACTTGTTTTTTATTTATTTATTTATTTGTTTGTTTATTTATTTAAGGTGTGTTCCAACCACAGGTAAGATGTTCACCTTTTTTTGTAACAATGAATATGTCCACAAGGTGGCAATAGTGGCCTCTTCTAATGTTCAACAGTTCATACTCATGTTGACAAGCTCTGATAGTGACGAGTTGAAAAATGCTGACCCCTGTTTATACTCTACTCTGGGTTCAACCAATTCTCAAGTCTTCAAATTAGTACTTATAAAAAAAAGTACTTATAAAGATTTAAAATGGTTATATTGTAGTAGCACTAACTGTGTTACCCATATTACTGCATGAGCTTTAATTAATGATAATATTAGGCTATTAATACTACAGACAGGTACCAATATGCTATTTTTGGTATTCATTATTAGAAACCACATAGCAAAATTTCTCTAGCCCAGCTCTGGCCCACACAATCAGCTTTTGCTTGGCCCACATGCTGCAGTAAATTATGGTACATGACTGGACCAAGGCTGGCATCCAGACAAGAGCCAAACATGGACCATATCTGCGCTGCCATGTCTCATCCAAGTTAATAACTCATAACTGGGCCTGAACTGGGCCAGATATGGCCCATGCTTGGCCATTGTCTGGAAGCCAGACTTGGTGTGTCACGACTGCAATAAAACTGATAAGCCCATGAAGCATTGTGCTTTAAGTACATTTATAATGGTAATGGTCAATAATGGTTAATAATAATATAATTGATTATTGATTAGTAAAATATATGTAATGTAGGTTTAATTCAGTTAATAAATTAAGCAATATCAGAACTGCAATAGAATGTGGATGGAGATTGAAAGTATTCATTGTGTAAAAGACTAATAAAAATGTGTAGGGATAGCTAAAAATTAGAAACTATAAAATAAAGTAACAGAAATATATCTATATTATTTAACTGCACAAATGATGTGCAGCTATACAAATACAGCTGTGATTTTGTCTGTTTATATATTTACTTAACACTCTATATATAAAAATAACATTTATACAGTTGAAGTCAGAATTATTAGCCCACCTGTTTATTTTTCCCCCTATTTCTGTTTAACGGAGAGAAGAGTTTTTCAACACATTTCTAATCATAATAGTTTTAATAACTCATTTCTAATAACTGATTTATTTCATTTATGCCATGATGACAGCAAATAATATTTGACTAGATATAGCTTAAAGGGGCTAATCATTTTGACCTTAAAATGGTTTTAAAAAAATTAAAAACTGCATTTATTCTAGCCGAAATAAAACAAATAAGACTTTCTCCAGAAGAAAAAATATTATCAGACATACTGTGGAAATTTCCTTGCTCTGTTAAACATCATTTGAGAAATATTTAACAAAGAAAAAAAATCAAAGGGGGGCTAATAATTCTTACTTCAACTGTAAATATATATATACACACACTGTAAAACCCAATAAGTTAAGGTAACTTAAACCATTTGAGGAAAGCGATTGCAACAAACCATTTAAGTTCAAAAACTAATCATATTGAGTACTGTGAACTTAATCCATTCAAGTAAATCAAGCAGTTTGAGCACAGTAAAACCCAATAAATGAAGAGAACTCAAACACAATAAGGCAACTCAAACCATTTGAGGAAACCGATTGCAACAAACCATTTAAGTTCAAAAACTAATCATATTGAGTTGTGTGAACTTAATCCATTTGAGTAAATCAAGCAATTTGAGCACAGTAAAACCTAATAAATGAAGAGAACTCAAACCAACTGAGTACTGTAAAACACAATAAGTTAAGGCAACTCAAAGCGTTTGAGGAAACTGATTGCATTTGAGTTAAAAACTAAATCTATATGAGTACTGTGAACTTTCTCAATTTAAGATAAAGTAATGAGGTATTTAATTATCTTATTTAATATATAAATATATGAAGAGTCTAGATGCAAAAACCTCTAAAGGCCATCTGAAATTGTCCTCTAAAAGGAGCATTTTTATCAGGCTCTTGTGTATCACTTTTATGGCAAAGAATAAGTCCTTTTCCGTTGAAAAATACAGTTGAAGTCAGAATTATTAGCCCCCCTTTTAATATTTTTTAAAAATATTTTCCAAATGATGTTTAACAGAGCAAGGAAATTTTCACATTTTCACTGATAATATTTTTTCTTCTGGAGAAAGTCTTATTTGTTTTATTTCGGCTAGGATAAAAGCAGTTTTTAATTTTTGAACACCATTTTAAGGTCAATATTATTAGCCCCTTTAAGCTATATATTTTTTCTGATAGTCTACAGAACAAACCATCGTTATATAATAACTTGCCTAATTACCCTAACCTGCCTAGTTAACCTAATTAACCTAGTTAAGCCTTTAAATGTCACTTTAAGCTGTATAGAAGTGTCTTGAAGAATATCTAGTCTAATATTATTTACTGTCATCATGACAAAGATAAAATAAATCAGTTATTAGAGATGAGTTATTAAAACTATTATGTTTAGAAGTAATGTGTCATAAATAACGTCTCACCATTAAACAGAAATTGGAGATAAAATAAACAGGGGGGCTAATAATCCGGGGGCCTAATAATTCTGACTTCAACTGCATCAACATAAACAAAGGAGGCTGAATTTTTTTTTCCGTTTTTAATGGAAATTTCAGACAGCACTTAGAGGTTTTTGCATCTGAACTCTTCAAATATATTATATTTGATATATAAATTTGGGCTTTAAATTTTTGGACTGTTATTGGAAGCTATGTTGTTAGATTAGCTCCAGATATGGCTTCAGTACAGACTAATCTAATGTATATGCACAGCCTGTAATGTCACTTTACTAACAAACTTTAAAAGTAATTGATCAGAAACCAATAATATGGCATTATTGTCAAATTCTTAAAAATATATAACTTGTTAAATTTTGATGATTTATTAAGTTTCCATTTCATGTATTCACATTCGTTTAAGTGTATACCTGGTCTTGCCCCTAAAGTGGTGACTTGATACATAAATTCAGCAGTGATGGGGTAAAGACTAGAGAGGCAGTAAGGGGGAATTGTTTAATCCGCAGATGCAGAACCACTATGGGTCAGTCATCCTTTTCAGTGAAAGGTTCACATCTATAGAATGCCATGCCTGTTGATTTAAAACTACAATCAGAACTCCCAGTTTTTTTCTGTAAAGCTAAAAGAAGGGTTGAAATCTTTTCAGCAATGTGAATATTACTTATTATTCTTTCAGGTTGGCCAGGTTGATAGGCTATTTCTCTTAGCATGCAGAGTGACTTACATTTTATGTTTGTGGCTCTGTATATACTGTACATGTTTGTTGTATTGTTTTTTTGTCTTGTTTTTGTTTATTTTTTATGTAAAGCCTAACAAGGGACGAGGGCTGCAAATTAGCTTTATGCTATAAGCTCTATGTACGCAACATCAGTTGTCTTTGTATAATGTCAAGTGTATTGTCCCTGTTAAATAAATGAGCAAATAAATAATAATAATAATAATAATAATAATAATAATAATAATAATAATAATAAAGCCGGGCGAAGCAGTGACGCAGTAGGTAGTGCTGTTGCCTCACAGCAAGAGGGTCGCTGGTTCGAGGCTCAGTTGGCGTTTCTATGTGGAGTTTGCATGTTCTCCCTGCGTTTGCATGGGTTTCCTCCGGGTGCTCCGGTTTCCCCCACAGTGCAAACACATGCAGTACAGGTGAATTGGGTAGGCTGAATTGTCTGTAGTGTGTGTGGATGTTTCCCAAAGATGGGTTGCGGCTGGAAGGGCATCCGCTGCGTAAAAACTTGCTGGATAAGTTGGTGGTTCATTCCACAGTGGCAACCCTGGATTAATAAAGGGACTAAGCCGAAAAGAAAATGAAATGAAAAATACTAATAAAGCCTGATATTGTAAAGCATCCTTTAGGAAATATTTGAAGAGTTCAGATGCAAAAACCTCTAAATGCCATCTAAACGTTTCTTCTAAAATGACCATTTGTCAGGCACTTGTGTGTTGGTTCAGTAAATTCACTTTTATGTTGATGAATAGGGTATTTTCATCGTCTGTAAAGTGAAATAATTAAACATAAACAGAGGAGGTTGATAAAAATGATCCTTTTTGACATGTAGAAGTTTTTGCATCTAAACTCTTCATTTAATTGATTTAAAGGAGATTGTGAGGGGTGTAATCATATATTGATTAATCAAATACGTGCAATTGTGTATAGTTTTTATAAATTAGGAGGAGATCAATCTATTTTTGATCTGAAAGCATATGTATAAATGCATATAAGCTTTTAAAAGGCTTTTGTTTAACATTAGCGTTGTCTAGCCACCACGGCTTTATATTCTCTGATATTGTTCTGAAATGGTTTGAATATTAAAAACGAGAAAGAATCAGTTGGATTGTCTAAACTGTACACTGATAAAGCACTAGGCTTCTGTCCGCCGCTGAAACCCTCCTGGATATTAATAAGATGCGCCGTTGTATCTCGTGTAAATAAGCCATCTCGCCCTCATCCTTATTCTCTTTACAAAGATATTTATTTCAGCACAGACTCTGCACACAGAAGCAGACGGCAGAGCTCCTGTCCAATCGGCGAGGCGCGCTTGCTGGATTCACGGCTCTGATTCGTTTGAAAGCACGTCAATCACCGCGTCTTTTAGCGAACGGACCAATGAGGAGCGCCCGCTGACCCCGTTCACCCCGCGCAGTGCGCTGACGTGCGCGTCACGTGATGTTTTCGCTGGGCTGTAGTGATGTGTAGACACCATGAGTGAAGCGGGCAAATAAAGATTTATAATGGCAGCGAGCGATGATGGAGGCTTCGCGAAGATGCAGCGTTTCGTCGTGCTGAACATTCACCGGGGCGATACATCGGGAAGCAGCAGCACGGATTACTGCAACGTCTAATTGTATCCGAGCTAGCCAACAAAATGGGCCGTGCATCGGCGTAAAGCGGAGGTAAAGTGACCTTTCATTGCATTGTCCCATGGAAGACCGGCCGCGTTTACCGAATCACGGCGTCATGTTGACACTGGAGGCTCAACCGCGTCGCGCTGTCACGAAAACATCCGCGAGCAGCATCTCTTGTGCTGCTGCCGGGGAGCCTCCATCCTCCTCCTCCTCCTCCTCCTCCACCTCCACCTCAATCAATAACAGCGGCTGCCGTTTGCCCATGCACTTATCAGCCTCCTCTCATTGCCAGCCACAGAGGAGGTACCATCCGCCTTACCACTTTAAAGTGCACCATCTGTTCCCGGATGAGAGCCCTCAGGATGCTGTGCTGAGGAAGAACCTGCCAGCCCTACAGTATAAGGTGCACGACTCTGCCTTCTGCCGCGTGCTCAGCGCTGACACCACTGCTGCCGCCCTGGCCGCTGCCGCCGCCTGCTCCGGTGGCCTGGACCGGGACATCTGGAAGTGTGGCTATCTGCGAAAGCAGAAGCACGGCCACAAGAGGTTCTTCGTTTTGCGGGGCCCCAGCAACCTCGGGCCCAGCCGCTTGGAGTATTACGACAGCGAGAAGAAATTTCGAAATGCCCTCAAAGCTGCTGCCTCTGGTGTCACGTGCCCTGCCAAAAGGGTGATTTATCTGTCGCAGTGTTTTACGGTTAATAAGAGGGCTGATGCTAAGAACAAATACCTCATTGCCCTTTATACTAAAGACGAATACTTTGCTGTTGTAGCCGAGAGCGAACAGGAGCAAGAAGAGTGGTACTTGTCCATAACGGAACTTATGACGGAGGGGAAAAAGGGGCAGCTGGACAACGACGAACTTGATGATGGTTATGGGACGATTTCACCAGGAACTATTTTCAAGGAGGTGTGGCAGGTGAACGTCAAGCCTAAAGGCTTAGGTCAGACTCGAAACTTAATGGGGGTGTACCGTCTGTGCCTTTCCGCCAAGACTATTCACCTGGTGAAGCTGAACTCGGAGACGCCTGCCGTCAACCTGCCGCTAATGAACATTCGACGCTGCGGTCACTCCGAGAGCTTCTTCTTTATCGAGGTGGGCCGCTCTTCTTCCATCGGCCCTGGTGAGATATGGGTGCAAGTCGAGGACTCTGTTGTGGCGCAGAACATGCACGAGACCATTCTAGACACTATGAAGGCTCTGAAGGCCTTTCCTGACTTTAGGCCAAGGAGCAAAAGCCAGTCATCTGGCGCAAATCCGCTGCCGTTTATTACGACTCGCCGGCATCTCGGAAATCTCCCCCCAAGCCAAACTGGGCTCCAGCGCGCCTCCAGAACGGATTCAATGACTGGCACGCCGCCCACAGGGAAAAGCAGAGGGCGGGGTCAGCGCTACCGCACCTCCAGCGAGGGCGAAGGCACTCAGGACCGCCCCCTCAGCTCTGGGACAGGCAGCCTAGTGCACATCAATACCCCCATTCTCAGTGTGGGCCGGGAGGAAAGCGGCAGCTGCTGCGCTCATGCATCACCCAATCAGACACACCACACACGCTCCGCATCACTCCCCGTATCTCACTTCCTGTCTGCCACCAGCCCGATCAGTGTGTCCAGCAGTAGTGGGCACGGCTCGGCTTCAGACACACACACTCGTCCCTCGAGCTCCTCCATCTGTGGCTCCCCCAGCGACGGAGGATTCAACTCCTCTGACGAGTTCTGTCCCAGCCCCTGCGACTTCAGGTACTTTCACGCAAGTTGTACCACACCCGAATCCCACGGCAGCACCCCGCCGATTAGGGACGACTACAGGCTGACTGAGTACATGACTATGGATTGGCACAGAGATGGTGCGAGGACGTTCGAGGAGGAGAGCAGTTACATGGAGAGGACTTTCCTGAAGCTGGCACACTCGTCCAAGCCAAAGCTAGGCGGCAGCTTGAGCATCACGCAGCAGAAAGCCACGCAGACCTCATCGTCTTTTGATGAACCGCTGGAGTCTAAACGACAGCAGGTTTGCTCGTGCCTGCTGAAGTCAGCCTATAAGTCTTACTCTGAGTTACATCACCCAAACAAGCCTCCCTTGCTCAGCTCTGAGTGTCAGAAGAAACTGCCAAAAGATGACGGCTACATGCCTATGATCTACAGCATGGCTTCTTCTCCTAATGCAGATTACACCCCTATGCAACCCCGAGCAAACCACCCTGCGTCTCTGGACATCCACCCCTGTTCCTCGCAGCAGTCGGACCGGTACGGATACATGATGATGCTTCCTAGTGACAGCCCCTCAAGTAGGGAGCAGGCGGAGTACGACGACTACATGGATATGTCACAGCTTACAATAGCTGAAGGCTTTTCTCAAGCCTCACCCGAATCCATCAAGGCCTCATATTTCTCGCTTCCGCGCTCCTACAAAGCCCCGTCACGAGAAAAGCACGAAAAGGCTGAATACGTTCCCATGTCTCCAGCTGATCCCATGAGTCCTCCTAGTCCCGGGGAGTATATTCACATGGACTTTGGTCCTCGTCTCGCTCACCCCGCTGTGTCTCCACCCTCCGCAGACTCGCCCTCGACACCTCCACCCTCTCAACCCTGCTACCGGATGTGTTGCTCCTCTCCAGACCATGATTATTTGGGTCTAAACATGGATAATCTCCTAAAGGACCGGCCTCCGCGACACTCCCTTGTTGCTCCATGGAATCCCCCCAATTATGCTCGCCCCTTAGGGTGCTCATACGGACAGACCTCCGCTAATTTAGATCCCGAAAAGGTGCACGGTGAATGCGGTGATGTTCCCTTAAGAACCATGCAGCATCTTTGCATCTCCGAGCGACTGCCGTTCACTCACACGGAGCCCAAAGTCATCAGAGCGGACCCGCAGGGGCGGAGGCGGCACAGTTCGGAGACTTTCATCCCCTCGCCGGCTACTTTTGCTAGTGGTTGCGGAATCAGGCCCTCAGCCAATCAGAATCTCCCCGAAGCTAGCAGATGGCAGAACTCCAGCTCCTTCGATAGCATGTGGTCGCACCCGGACGCCTCCCCAAACTCCGTCATGGGTGGGACGCCTCAGAACACCTCATCCAGCTACCTCAACTACATCGCTCTGGACCTGAGAGAAGTGGCCCGGGTCACACACGACGCTCCACGCCCAGCCCATAGCAACCTCCAAGAGAGCGACGCTTACGCTGGTATAGACTTCTCCATTTCGGGAGGACGTGCCAATGCCTCAAAAGGTTGGTTGCATCTCTGTCTCCCCTTATGCTACAAGATAAGTGGCAGCAAGTAGCCCTGTTAAAGCGTCAAGATTCATTTCTCTGCATGTCCTGCAAACCATTTGCTTATGTGATGTGAAGCAACGTGAATTGTGCACTTTATTTATAAATATCGTATAACTCCGTACATTCCTGAGAGACTATGCTCAATTGTCTTTCAGCTTGACATGGCATGCTGTTCTTATAGTGAGAAGTATGAATATTATTGCTGTTTACCTTCAAAGACATTCCCTTTCTTTTTTTCTTACTGATTTTCTTGAACTTGGTTTTGCACTTTGGATAGCACTTGGTTTAGAGCACTTAACGTGCACAGATTTTGGATGCGCAAGTATGATATTAAAGAAATCCACTTGCATAAAGTACTCACTTTCACAGTTTTGACAGTCAAGTAAAAGCTTGAGATGACCTTTTTTTTCTCTGAATGTTGATTTGAGTTCCTGATCTATCAAACATGCACCCTTGCTTCTGACAAAAGCTTCTCTTGCATCTACATTAATATAAACAATAACACTCACATGAAGTTAAAGGGGTAGTTTAACTTCCTCTCTCTGAAGTTAAAGGGGTAGTTTAACTTCCTCACTCTGAAGTTAAAGGGGTAGTTCACTCAAAAATGAACATTTTGTCATCATTTCACCTGTTCCAAACTAGTTTTTGTTTTGTTCTGTTGAACACAAATAAAGATCTACTGAAGAATGCTGGAAACCTGTAACCATCGACTTCAATAGTTTTTCCTACTAATGGTTACCTGTTTACAACATTCTTCAAATTACTGTCTTTTGTGTTGAACCGAACAAAGAATCCCAAATAGGTTGAGGGTGAGTAAATGATGACAGAATTTTTTGGGTGAACGATCCCTGTAATGATTTTTCTTTGCAGTAAGACTTAAAATAAGGTTTCATTTGAATTAATATGCGTTAACTACTTATCATAGTTTATGATAAAATAAACAATGACCGCAATATTACAGCATTTATCGATCTTAATATTAACGTCTCTATTTATTATAAATGGCAAAAATCTAAAGTTGTATTTAAACTCAAGTTATTGCACTGTGAATGGATTTGTAGTGTTGATAATGATAAATTATATAAGCAAATGAAGGTTAAACATTGTTTTCTCTATAAGGCTCATCTTCAAGAGGCGATACATCATATGAGGGTTAAAAAACATTTACTTGTTGAAATAATTCAGCTTCTGCATATAAAACTCGCCCGCTTTAAAAGAAGTTCACCAAAAACTGAAAAATCTGTCAGCATTCACTGAAATCTCCACTTATTCCAGACATATTTGAGTTTCTATTGACTACAAATGTATATTGAAAAGTCTTGGTAGCCATTGACTTCCAAGAAAACACTATGGAAGTTTGGAATGGAATCAAGGAACTTTGCTGCCGTACCAATTTATCATTAATTATTACGCCAGAATGAGAATATAGTTCCTAGCCACATCGGTCTAGAAAAATAGCAATTTTTCAATTTCTGTCTGTCTTAGTAACATGATGTGACTACAGAAGAGTCGAGCTTTCAATAGGAAAATTATCCAAATTATTCTGACATTTTTGAGTGAGATGCTAATGGTCTAATCTCATTCAATGACTTATGCTAAGCTAAGCTAAAACAGGGTTTCTGCAGGTTTCTTTAAGTCAAATTAAAGACTTTTAAAGACCATTTAAGAGCATTATGAATTAAATATAGACTTGTACAGGGCTAAACACTAAGGATTTTTTCCAGTGGCCCAGTTACTTCAGTAAATAGTTTTTGTATTAACGGAAGATCATGTAAAGGGATGCTTTAGTTTTTTTCACTACTTAGGGAATTTAATTAGGGAAATTTGCTGTAAACATGTTAACAGCTGTTGTGATTTTTTTTTTGGAATAAACACACACACACACACACACACACACACACACACACACATCTAAATATATATAGTTGAAGTCAGAATTATTAGCCCCCCTTTAATTTTTTTTTTCTTCTTTTTAAATATTTCCCAAATGATGTTTAACAGAGCTAGGAAATTTTCACAGTATGTCTGATAATATTTTTTCTTCTGGAGAAAGTCTTATTGGTTTTATTTCGGCTAAAATAAAAGCAGTTTTTAATTTTTTAAACACCATTTTAAGGTCAATATTATTAGCCCCTTTAAGCTATATTTTTTTTCCGATAGTCTACAGAACGAACCATCATTATACAATAACTTGCCTAATTACCCTATCCTGCCTAGTTAACCTAATTAACCTAGTTAAGCCTTTAAATGTCACTGTAAGCTGTATAGATGTGTCTTGAAGAATATCTAGTCAAATTTTATTTACTGTCATCATGACAAAGAGAAAATAAATCAGTTATTAGAGATGAGTTATTAAAACTATTATGATTAGAAATGTGTTAAAGAAACTCTTCTCTCCGTTAAACAGAAATTGTTAAACAGGAGGCTAATAATTCTGACTTCAGCTGTGTGTATATATATATATATTTATATTATATAATATTATATAAATATTTTATTTTAGTGAAATTTTTTTAAGGCCTTTAAGGTTTTTGAAATTTAAGACATATTAAGATTTTTTCTAAGACCTCGCGGACAGCCTTGTAAAAAGCTAGACCCAGAGATCAGCTGAATGGATTAAAAAATGGTAAAGCTCAACTTTTTAACACCAGGAGAGATGTAAAATGAGTCAAACAAGAGGATTGTTTTTTAGAAATCCTAAAATGTATACATAGAGGAATTTCAGTGAATCACTTTATGGCAGAGTGGGACCCAGATATATTTTACACCAGATGATACTGGTTCTATTATATTGGCCTTTTAAATTGGCATAATCATAACGCTTATATAATTTTCCCTCTCTTCAGTTTATAAAAATAGTACAATACGAAGCGACTGGAAAATATTTGCATCACAAAGAAACAGATGATCAGATGCTTCTGTTTGTGTGTTTCTACATTTTTGAAAGGACAGTTCTCGCTTTATACTCTAATGGTTACGACACTGCAACAAATGCTTTTCTTACTCAGAGTTTTTGTCTTGTTTCTAGTCCAAATTTCTGAATATTCTTAAATCAAGAAGCATTTTCTAGACAAGCAAAAAAAATATTGTCTTGTTTCCAGAAATAATGAGTCAAAAATAAATGATTTTAGCCTTAAATCAAGCAAAATAATCTTGTTTTGGCTTTGAAATGTTGATTTTTTATTTTTGCACTTAAAACAAGGCAAAAACTACATAAGAATCACATTTTTAGCAGTAAAAACTTTGAGATTTTTTCTGTTGAACACAAAATACATTTTCATTAATTTCCTTCAGCTTAGTCCCTTTGTTATTCAGGAGTCACCACAGCGGAATGAACCACCAACTTATCCAGCAGATGTTTTAAACAGCGGGTGCCCTTGCAGCTGCAACCTTCACACACATACACTACAGACAGTTTAGCTTACCCAATTCACCTATAGCGCATGTCTTGGGAATTGTGGGGGAAACCGGAGCACCCGGAGAAAACCCACGCCAACATGAGGAGAACATGCAAATTCTACACAGAAATGCCAACTGGCCCAGTCGGGACTCGAACCAGCGACCTTCTTGCTGTGAAGCAACAGTGCTAACCACTGAGCCACCGTGTAAGCTAAAAAATATTGTGAAGAATGCTAAAAAAGCCATTAACTTCCATAGTGTTTTCTTTTACTACTATGGAAGTCAATGGCTACCAAGACTTTTCAATATTTATTTGTGGTCAATAGAAACTCAAATATGTCTGGAATAAGTGGAGATTTCAGTGAATGCTGACAGATTTTTCAGTTTTTGGTGAACTTCTTTTAAAGCGGGCGAGTTTTATATGCAGAAGCTGAATTATTTCAACAGGTAAATGTTTTTTAACCCTCATATGATGTATCGCCTCTTGAAGATGAGCCTTATAGAGAAAACAATGTTTAACCTTCATTTGCTTATATAATTTTATCATTATCAACACTACAAATCAATTCACAGTGCAATAACTTGAGTTTAAATACAACTTTAGATTTTTGCCATTTATAATAAATAGAGACGTTAATATTAAGATCAATAAATGCTGTAATATTGCGGTCATTGTTTATTTTATCATTAACTAAGGTAGTTAACGCATGTTAATTCAAATGAAA
Organism: Danio aesculapii; assembly: GCF_903798145.1. NCBI lineage: Eukaryota > Metazoa > Chordata > Actinopteri > Cypriniformes > Danionidae > Danio > Danio aesculapii. The sequence continues at coordinate 2,760,605 of NC_079455.1, forward strand.
CTTTATTTTAAGTCTTACTGCAAAGAAAAATCATCACAGGGATCGTTCACCCAAAAAATTCTGTCATCATTTACATATGAATGAAAAATTCTGTCATCATTTACTCACCCTCAACCTGTTTGACATTCTTAGTTCTGATTTAGCTGATCATTGAATGAGATTAGACCATTAGCATCTCACTCAAAAATGTCAGAATAATTTGGATAATTTTCCTATTGAAAGCTCGACTCTTCTGTAGTCACATCATGTTACTAAGACAGACAGAAATTGAAAAATTGCTATTTTTCTAGGCCGATGTGGCTAGAAACTATATTACCATTCTGGCGTAATAATCAATTATAATAAATTGGTACGGCAGCAAAGTTCCTTGATTATTACACCATATTATAAGATTTGTAATTTTCTGTCAGTCTTAGTACACTTTGTATCCAAAAAATGTCAAGCTTTAAATAGAAATAATACCAAAACTCACTCATTATAAAGTAGTGAGTTTGTAAGATGTAACTACAGAAGAGTCAAGGTTTAAATAGGAAAATGATCAAAATTCTTTGTTCATTTTTGAGCGAGATGCTAATGGTCTAATCCGATTCAATGATCTATGCTAAGCTAAGCTAAAAGTGCTCCTGGCAGACCAGGAGATCATCTGAACTGATTCAAAAATGATAAAACTAAACCGTTTAACTCAATATAAGCCTATTTCCAAAAAAAAGGGTGGGGTGTTTCTTTAATATTACTATAGTAAAAATGACAAGCTACACTGAAAAATATGTTGCTTTAACTTATTTCGGTACGTTGATCAGGTTTCAACTTAAGTGTTTTACTGATTTTTTTCTTCATAATAAACTTTGGGATTTTTAAAGGAACACTCCACTGTTTGCTCTGGTGGAAGCACTTTTAGCTTAGCTTAGCATCGATCATTGATTCAGATTAGACCATTAGCATCTCGCTCAAAAATGTCCAAAGAATTTTGATAATTTTCCTATGTGACTTAAAACTTTTCTGTAGTCACATCATGTACTAAGTTACGGAAAATTAAAAGTTGCTATTTTCTAGGCCGATATGACTAGGACTATACTCTCATTCTGGCGTAATAATCAATAATCGATCAATGATAAATTGGTACAGCAAATTACCTTGATTATTATGCCAGAATGAGAGTATAGTTTCTAGAACATAGCTACTTTTCAGTTTTTGTCAGTCTTAGTACTTGATGTATCTTAAAAAGGTCAGGCTTTAAATAGAAAAATTATCAAAACTATTTTACATTATAAGCAAGATGCTAATGGTCTAATCCGTTTCAATTGATTATGCTAAGCTAAGCTAAGCTAAAAGTGCTCCCGCCAGACCCAGAGTTCATCTGAAGGAATTCAAAAATGATAAAACTAAACAGTTTAACTCTAGGAGAGTTGTAAAATGAGCCTATTTCCTAAAATAATGCTGAGGTGTTTCTTTAATATCACCATAGTAAACTGAACAAGCTACACTGTAAAAAATGTAAAGATAAAAAAGTCAAGACAACAAATATTTTTATGTTGCTTTAACTTAATTTAATAAACTAATCAGGTTTCAACTAAATGTTTTAAGTTGTACAAGTTCTAACTTAAGTTTTTGAGTCAGTTTAATTGATATGAAGTTGAGCACTTTAAAAATGCTGGGTTCCTCACAATCAATATGTGTTAGGACAACATGTAGGAATTAAGTTAACTTATTAGTTGTTCTGAATTTAAGTGGATTGAATATAAAACAGTTACGTTTTCCCCAAAAAGCCCTCGAGAATTGTTGTTGCAGCTCATTTTAAATAAATACTTCGAACAACCGGAAGACAACTTTTTTTGAGTGCAGGTTTCAACTAAATGTTCTAAGTTAAACAAAGCTTAACTTAATATTTTTGAGTCAGTATGATTGATGCAAGGGTGGCATGGTGGCTCAGTGGTTAGCACTGTCACCTCACAGCAAGAAGGTCGCTGGTTCAAGTCCCGGCTGGGCCAGTTGGTATTTCTGTGTGGAGTTTGCATGTTCTCCCCGTGTTAGATAAATTGGCTGTAGTGAATGAGTGTGTATGGGTGTTTCCCAGAACTTGGTTGTGGCTGGAAGGTCATCCGCTGTGTAAAACATATGCTGGATAAGTTGGCGGTTCATTCCGCTGTGGCGACCCCTGAATAATAAAGGGACTAAGCCGAAAAAGAAAATGAATCAATGATGCATATTGAGATGACTAGAATGGTTCATTTGATTCAACTAAAAATTTTTAAGGCAGCAAGAACTTATTTAACAGCGTAGGTGCACTCAAAAAATAAATTTTGCTGCTTGTTCAAACTACTTCTTTAAGTCGGCGCTAATGGCGTAGTGGTTAGTGCATCAACACATGTACTCCGGTACTCACGGCGACCTGAGATCAATTCCAGCCTCAAGGTGCCAATCCTTCCCTCCTCTCTGCACCCCACGCTCGCCTGTCAATACTCTCTACTGTAAGGTGAACCCCCCCCCACCCCAAAATATAATTATTAAAAAAAGAACTAATGTAATATGAGTTGAACCAAAACAATTCTTAGGGGTTTTTTAGGGGGCAACTTCAATGTTTTTTGTTCAATCCACTTATATCTGTAAATATGTAAGATAACAATCAATTTGATCAAGGAGTTGTGTGGAACCCTGCTTTTCTTGCAGTGTATAACTTGAAAAGAGCTGCACAATATAACATTTCATCAATGTGATCATTCACAATAGTTACACCACAGGATATGCAGTGTTGAGATGGTATTATAATTGATCATTTGCCTGTGTGTTTGATGCTTGTGACTGTATAATGATTTAAAAAACATTCAGGGATAAGAAATTGTACCACTTATGAGCTTAACTATGATTAATTTTATTGAAATTTTTTTATTATTATCATTTAATTACCGTACTTGTTTACTGTTAGACTCAGGAATGATAAAACAGAACTCATTAAGAGGATAAGCTCAACCCTGTTAGACCATGCACCGCAGCACAAAGCGTATTTTTCCATCCTGCTTTTGCGCTTTAGACTCTGCGCTTAGATCATAAACATAAAGCCCATTATTTCAGTTGTATATTTTTCTTAATTGTATTCATAGATTCGGCGGTTCATTCCGCTGTGGCGACCCTTGATTAATAAAGGGACTAAGCCGAAAAGAAAATGAATGTATGTATAGATTGTAATGCATGAAAATACTCACAACACATGCAAATACAGAAATGCACCGCAGATAGCACAGACCACGATGAAAATGTGTCGGGGGACCCCAAAAAGCTTATAGATTGTTTATTAGATTTTATAGAGGTGCACTCCTACTGCAGAGTCATCCCAATCGAGCTAACATTACTAATTTTTTCCAAATAGAGATATCTAGAGTCATCTGGTGACTCATATTGTATTCATATTGCAATATATATATATCATTACACGAAATAATATCGTAGTGTCAGATTTTTCCAATAGTATCTGGATGCAGCCTTTATGATGCAAGCTGAGATTGCATCGCTCAGAAATGCAATCTCAGACACCATGCACTTTATAGAGCTAGTGACGTCACTGTGAGGGGTAGGGTTAGGGGTGGGGTTAGGTAAGCGCATTAAAAAGCATTAGATGCAGCTCAGATTGCACTGCACCGAGTCTGCAGCCAGACCCCTCTCCATTTTTCCAATATCATGCAGCCCTAATTGACGCAGATAGATTGATATCTGTTGTATGAAGTCAACATGCTTTGTCATTGCATGGAAGTCAAACCCCATGACCTCTACTGTCTTGAGCTGCGCGAATGCTAACAGAATGCTAACATTATAATGCATTAAGCATCTAGTAACGTGCGATCTCTGTGTGTGTGTGTGTTCGCCCTTGCAGATTGAGTGAGTCAGATGCTGGTGCCCGAAGGGGAATCAGGACACGGAGAATCCACTGAACTCTGGACCACCCAAGAGGACAAAACCCATCCTCAGACCTCCGACAACAAGACTGAGAAACTGCACAACCTCCGTATTTCCCACATAACTGCCTCAACAACCGGTTTCATCTGTCCGTGTTTTTATTTGATTTGGTTTCTGTCCGAATGATGATGATGATGATGATGATGATGTTTGTCTTGGGTCTTGTTTACTAGAGCGGGTCCGCTAAATTAGAACTGTGAGCTTCAGATATCTAGCACTTCTCGTTTGTGTGCGTGTGTGTGTGTGTGTGTGTGCGCGTGTGTGTGTGTGTGATATTAAACGCATCATAGCTCTTAGGTTACAGGTTTGTGTTTCTCCATGCAACATCGGAGAGATCCGTGTAAATAGGAGAAGCTTGTATATTGAATATTGGGGGTTTTTTGTATAACGAGCCAGGTGCTTTGCGGTACCTTCCCATCATGCATCACTCCTCGAGATGTTCGCCATGATTATTTTGTATAGCGTTTAACTTGACTTTTTGGTTTTTGTATCAGGGGTTGTCTAGACACACTGAACACACTGTAAAAGAGTTCATGTTTGTCAGGGTTTATTTTGTAGTGTACAGTCACGGATTAATCTCACATGGTGTTTTCGCCGCATGGAAACGTCCCTGCTGCTAAAAAAAATGCGTTTTTACTAGGGGTTTTTGACTTGTTTTAGTCCAAATATCTAAAAATTGTTCAATTACGAAGCATTTTCTGGAAAAGCAAAACATATTGTCTTGTTTTCAGAAATAATATGTCAAAATGAAGTGAGTTTTCCCTTAAAACAAGCTAAATAATCAGCCAATGAGGAAAGAAAATAATCCTGTATTCAGTTTTGAGATGAGATTATTGTCTTACCTCATTGGCAGATTATTTAGCCTGTTTTAAGGGAAAACTTACTGCATTTCTAGTTAATAATTCTGAAAACAAAACAATATTTTTTACTAGTCTAGGACAGTGTTTCCCAACCCTGTTCCTGGAGGCACACCAGCAGAACATATTTTGGATGTCTCCCTTACCTGCCCCGTTAACTTCAGGTGTTGGAGTCTCTTCTGATGTTATGATAAGTTGATTCAGGTGTGTTTGATTAGAGAGATTGAAAACGTGTACTGTTGGTGTGCCTTCAGGAACAGGGTTGGGAAATACTGGTTTAGGAAACTCATCTTGATTTGTACTAAAAACGAGCCAAACACTCTTAGCTAAGAAAACCATTTTATGTGTAGCGCCCCCTTATGAGTGTTTGTGCAATTGAGGAAATATTGGGAAATATTTAAAAGTAGGATGCTTCAAAACAATTACAAAGACCTTACAAAAAAAAAAAAGAGAGCACTTTGTAGTGGAGACAGTGTTTTGGAGTTAACTGGATGCTACCTCCTGTTCACGCCATTGGGAAAAACACTCACGAAATCCTCTCAGCCTTGCCTGTATTCGTGTAAAATCAAGTATTGAGATGCAAAATACTATTATTTCCACAACCTTCTCTGTCGGAAAAATGCAACGCCGCATTGTTTACATCAATTCAGAGTGTTTTTTAGGCCTTGATGTAGCCAAAACACTGATGTTTACTACTTTCTTGTGGTTATTTATTTATTTATTTACTTCCATTTCACTACTAGTCTTACAAACTGCCAGATTATAGCAGGATAACGTAGTGCTACTTTTGCATTCCCTACGTGGTACGTTCTATTTTTGTTAATTTATTGATTACCGTATTTATTTATTGATGGTCTTTATTTATTGAATCCAGTGTGGTGACGCTCACCGTTTGCTATTTGTACCTATATAATATTCGCGATGAGGGGGAGTTCAGTGTCAATTTTATTTAGGAAATATTATGGAAATATTTGCTGATTACATATGTGAGACGAAGTTCATTTTTGAATTTTACGTATATAAAGTGTCATATATGCTACATATTTAAAAATATTGCAAAAATGGCTTATTGCAAAAATTTACATATATATGTATGTTCAAATATATTAGCTATACTCTTATATGGCCATATATATGAACATTTATATCTAACATAGTGTATATATATATATATATATATATATATATATATATATATATATATATATATATATATATATATATATATATATATATATATATATATGTGTATGTATATGTATGTGTGTGTGTGTGAGTGTGTGTGAGTATATATGTATGTATGTATGTGTATATATATATATATATATATATATATATATATATATATATATATATATATATATATAGTTAAGCGCAAAATTATATATTATGGTCATATACGAGTATATATGCTTCGTTACATTTATATATATACATATATGTTCATATATGTGGGCATATAAATGGTATAGCTAATATATTATTCAGTTATATGTTCAAATATATTAGCTATACTCTTATAAAGTCATATATATATATATATATATATATATATATATATATATAGTCATATATATAGTCACATAGAGTGTGTGTGTGTGTGTGAATATATATTTGTGTATATGTATATATATATATATATATAAGTGTGTGTGTATATATATATATATATATATATATATATATATATATATATATATATATATATATATATACAGTCAAGTTCATAATATATAATTTCACGCTTAATTGTGTATATATATATATATATATATATATATATATATATATACATATATATATATATATATACATATATACATATATACATATATATATATATATATATACATACATATATACATATATATATATATATATATATATATACATATATATATATATATATATATATATATATATATATATATATATATATATATATATATATATACATATATATATATATATATATATATATATATATATATATATATATATATACATATATATATACATATATATATATATATATATATATATATATATATATATATATATATATATATATATATATATATATATATATATGTATATATGTATATATATATATATATATATATATATATATATATATATATGTATATATGTATATTATATATATATATAAATTTGTATTTCCAATGGATGTAAAATGTATATAAGCCATTATTGCAATATATGACATATATATTATATATGTAATTTGCATAAATTTCCATAAATCAGATTTCTACGATTCTAACGTCCGAAAACGTTATCCCCCCTCGGGCCTTTATTTTTTTTGGTTAAAAACGAAGAGTTCCTCGTCCCTTTTTGGCTTGTTACCTGGAAGCTTTATATGAAGAGATTTTTGGGTTTGAGGTTGTGGTTGTGGTTGAAAGCTGTGTAGTAAAGATGTGTAAGCTTTACAGTAGTAGTCCGAACGAAACCATACGTCGGTGACTTTCTCCATTGGTTTGGGTAGCGGCGCATCGAGCGGCCGCTCTCGTTATTTGACTAGCTTTTGTGTCATGCTATTGTGTCATGATATTGCGTTGCTTTAATGTAAGTAAAATGTGAAATGGAAAAAAAAACAGTAGTATACCGTTTCTTGGGGATTTTTTATACACAATAACTACCGTGACAGCCTGGGGAAATAATCAGACTTGTGTTTATATATATATATATATATATATATATATATATATATATATATATATATATATATATATATACTAGGGGGGCTCTACTGAAGTTATATTTTGGGGATACTGATATTGTTTGGACTTGTGTCGAGTTGTTTGCCTTTTACAATGACTGAAAGGAAGAGATGGACGAAAAAAAAACACAACAACAAGAAAATGAAAACGAGATGTGCAGAGTTTGCTGTTCATTTGGTCAGTGATGCTGAAAGCTTGTGATTGGGTTGATAATAATGACTGAAGCAGACCATTATCAGCGCCGTCTTCCTTTTGTAAATATTGTAATTTTTGATATCCCTTCTTTCGTCGACATGCTACACGGCTCCTCGTTTGGGTTCACGGATGAGGCTGTTTGAGATTATTACGATTATTTTTTGGTTCATTTGGTCACTTCAACATTTTTATATTTTGTTTCTCGTGTATATTTATTAGATTGGGTTTTGCTTGTAATAGAGCTATTGCAATAAAAAAAGTGCCAAGGTAACCCTGCCTGAGTCATTTATCATGCGTGGTCTGATGCAACATCGCTGTGGACGTGTTAAGACCCCCAGATTCTCCTCCTGTGCTTTAGTTTGACAGCTGCTGCTCTCTGCTGGACACACGTTAGATTAGAGTAACTGCTGGATTAGACACTGTACAAAATGCTGGGGTCCACACACTTGTCTCAACACAAATCCATTAAGTTAGCTTAATCATTTTTACAATTTTAAGTAGATTGAACATAAAACAATTAGGTCGTCCCCCTCAACAACACCTTAAGAATTGTGTTGTTTAACTCATATTAAATAAATAGTTTGAACAATCTGTAAAAGTCATGTTTGAGTCCACATCCCACCTGTCCAAAAACCAGACTGGCAAAATGTGAATGTGGAAGCACAAAAAGAAGCTCAGATAATTTAGAGATATAAAATGGCAGTGTATTTCTGTATTTAAATTCACATTTTTCAAGACCTAAAAAATTTGGTGTGAAATGAAAATTAAATTTAATTAAACAAAATTAAATTAAAGGGTTTAAAGGAATTAAATGAAATGTTTATTATATATATATATATATATATATATATATATATATATATATATATATATATACAGCACCACAACGGAATGAACCGCCAACTATTCCAGCATATGTTTTATGCAGTGGTTGCCCTTCCAATTTCAAGAGTTCATACTTATTTGTATTGCGTGACGCTATTAGCAGTTTGGCATGCTGTCCCAGGAGAGAAGCCTGAGCTCAGAGATAATTGACCGCCTGGTCAGATATAAGGGGGTCCGAGATCAGGTAGTTCTCGAGAGCTACCCCTGGTAAAAGGAGGAGATGGGGTCGAAGGGGGGATTCTTCCAGTTAAGGCAGTAATGGCGAAATCAGTCTATTGTTGGCTTGAATCAGTCTGATTAGATTATTACTGATTACACATGAGACCAGCCGCGATAAATCATGTCACATGCTTCTCTCGAAATTAGTTTAGAAAACTTCACTTCACTTTGAATATGTTCAATTCACCTATACTGAATGTGTTTGGACTGTGAGGGAAACCGGAGCCCACACCAACACAGGGAGAACATGCAAACTCCACACAGAGATGCCCACTGACCACACATATATATATATACAAATACATACTCACTGGCCACTTTATTAGGTACACCTTACTAGTACCGAATTGGACCCACTTTTGCTTTCAGGACTGCCTTAATCCTTTATGTCATAGATTCAACAAGGTACTGGAAATATTCCTCAGAGATTTTGCAGTCGCTGCAGATTTGTCAGCTGCACATCCATGATGTGAATCTCCCGTTCTACCACATCCCAAAGGTGCTCTATTGGATTGAGATCTGGTGATTGTGGAGGCCATTTGAGTACAGTGAACTCATTGTCATGTTCAAGAAACCAGTCTGAGATGATTCACGCTTTATGACAGGGTGCGCTATCCTCCTGGAAGTAGCCATCAGAAGATCGGTACACTGTGGTCATGGTCAGCAACAATACTCAGGTAGGTGGTGGCATTGACACAATGGACAGTTGGTACTAATGGAACCAAAATGTGCCAAGAAAATATCCCCCACACCATTACACCAGCACCACCAGCCTGGTATATATATATATATATATATATATATATATATATATATATATATATATGTGTGTGTGTGTGTGTGTGTGTATGTACACTATATATATAGTGATTTGGGGGCCGTAAAAAATGTTTTTTGAACCAAACAAACAATGGCTGTTTGTGGCCGCTGGTATTTTGCCTACACTGTTGGTTCCATTTAAGGTTCTGGTAAACAGGATTTGATAATTCTGCAATTTGGTATTTGGATCTGATGAGTAAACCCAATGTTCCTTTAAAAACTGTCATAAAAGAAAGATAGATCAGTTAATCCTGGAGAGCAGAACATGGGATTTCCTAACCTGGACCAATGTTTTGAAAAAACTGAGTCCAGATGACAAAAAAAGACATCAAATGATTTTCTTTCTTATTGTTTTCCTCTTTTTCCTCTTTTAAGAGTTCTTTGGTTAAGCAATGTGTTTACTAACACAATGAATGGACAATGCATTCATTAGTGTTTATTCATGTTAATTAACATCAGTTCATGAAAATAAAGTTGTAAAACATCCAAAGGAAGTTTTAAATTATCTGTTTTATGTAGGATTTTGTGAGTTGAATCTCCCAGGATGTGTTGCTTTATTAGGGTATAAAAAACTAAATCCTCATTATTATTTCCCCTTTTTAATTTAGTTTTTATTTGTAGCTAACATGTTTTTATTCATTAATTTTTCCTTCATTTTCCAAGGCAAGGCCAATGCGCATTGATTTCTGAGTAACTCGTCATTCGGCTTGCGGGGCTCCTCACACATTTACTGGAGCAGGACTAGGTAGGGCCTTCAAAACAAAAGCACGCTATTTTAGGCAATTTGACGACAAAACGGCAGGCAGGGCAAAGAAGCCACCACAGAACAGCCCGGTGGAGTCGTGCAGGTAGAGTCGATGGTCTTTACACTCGTCTGTTTTCACTTGAGGCTGCCGCGGTGAGACTAGCTGCTTATATACACCCCTAAGCGCTTTGCTGATTGAGCTCAGCTGGACACGCCTCGAGAGTCGAAACTGCAGCGGCGGGGCGCGAAAACGGCCGAATAGAATGTTATTTTAGCTTTTTTGTGCGGTGCTGGCAAAAAAAAACTGGTCCCACCGGCTTAATCCCTTTATTCATCAGGGGTCGCTACAGCCGAAGGAACCGCCAACTATTCCAGCATATGTTTTAAACAGCGGATGCCTTTCGAGCTGCAACCCAGTACTGGGAAACACACACTCATACACTACAGCCATGTTAGCTTACCCAACTCCCCTATAGCGCATGTGTTTGAACTGTGGGGGAAACCCATGCTAACCCAGGGAGAACAAGCAAACTCCAAATAGACCAGCTGGGACTCCTTCCTGCTGAGATGCGACAGTGCTAACCACTGAGCTACTGTGTCACCCATGTTATTATTATTAATATTAATTTTATACAACAGATTTGTCACAACTGCATAAAAAAATTTAATTTTAAAGATTTTTCTGTGTGTCTTTGAAAGAAATCTCTGCACAAAAGCCGCATTTATTCAAACAAAACTACATTGAAACATTATTACAGTTCATAACAACCTCATCTTCTTTGTGAATATATATATATTCCTATGAGGCATCATTACTCCAGTCTTCAGCATCACGTGATCCTAAAGACCTCATTATAATATGCTGAATTTAGGCAATCTAGAAACCCTTAATTGTCAATATTAACACAATTCTTTGGTATAAATCCAACATGTTTGTACACCGTCATAAAAACAAACCTCACAATATTCCTTAAGAAAAAGTGACAGATATTGAAATTACATAATACATAAGATCATACATCGACCAATGTGTTCAGTTTTGTCATCTATTGTAAAGATACAGCAGGGGAAATAAGTATTAAACACCATGTTTTTTCCTGGGAATTATATTTCTAAAGGAGCTGTTGACGTGGAATTGAAGCAGATTTTGGTAAAACCCAACCAATACAAACATAAAAATAAAACGACACAAATCTGAGAAATGAGTTGTGTGTAATAACACTGGTACAACAGAAGGAGAAAGTGCTGAACTGCTGAAATGTGTTTAACACTTTATATTAAAGGCTTTTCAAATGTTGGCAGCTTAAAGACGCCTCTCATATGGAGAATGAAGTCACATGTATTGCTCAGCTGTGAGTTTAGACTTCAACAGAGTGTCAAAACCTTGATGGTTCTGTGAATCTCGTTCGTCAAATCTGAGCTTTATTTTGTAATTTCTATTGGATTCAGGTCAGGTGATTGGTTGGGCCATTCTACAGCTTGATTTTCTTTCTCTGAAAGCATTTGAGAGTCTCCTTGGCTGTGTTTTGGATCATTGTCTTGCTGAAATGTCCACTCTGTTTTCATCTTCATCCTCCTGCTAATGTAGAGGGACTGAAGTAGCTGATATTCATTTACACTGAGGAAGGGCAGAGGGTTGCTAAAGAACTACTGAGAGATTTCAGCTGCTGTCTGGGCTTTTCACCTTCCTTTCTTCATGTGTTCAATACTTTTTCCCTGTGTCATTTCATTGTAATAGGCATATCTTAATGTTTAAACTATTTAGATTTGGTTTCTTTGCATGTATGGATTTCTTTGGTTGTTACTAACATCTGGTGAACACTTCAAGTCAACGGCACCTTTAGAAATATGTTTTCTGAGATAAATGAGAGAAAATGGAGTTGAATACTTATTTTCCTCGCTGTAGAAATTGACAATATTCACCAATAAGCAATAGGAAATCATAATTAGATAGCTTAATAGTTTATTTCTTAAAAAAAAAAAACAAGAAAAGTGATAGGACCAATCCAAAATACGCTAAACATTTAAATATCTTAATCTGAAGGCTTATTTACAGATGTGCAGGGCTGGGTCGAATAAATAACCCATTATTAAGAAGAGGAAACATCATCTTTATCAGTCAGAAACATAAATATGTGAAAAAGAGGCACTTTCTTTAACCAGTACGGTTGTGTGTGTGTGTGTGTGTGTGTGTGTGTGTGTGTTTGATTAACACTGAATATAAGCGGTCTGCACTGCCAAAAAAAGCTTTTTTACTTGAAGTTTTTGTCTCGTTTTTAGTCCAAATATCTAAAATTCCTTAAATCAAGAAGCATTTTCTAGAAATGTAAAAAATATAGTTTCCTTTTAGAAATAATATGCCGAAAATGAAGTTTTACTAATGAAATAAGCTAAATAATTTTGTTTTCGCTTTAAAATGCGACTTTTTTTCTTACCCCATTGGCAGATTATTTTGCTTGCTTCAGGAAAAACTCACTTTATTTGGATTTAGTATTTCTGAAATCAAATAAACATATTTTACTCATCTAGAAAAGGTTTTATCACTGTAATAAACGCTTCAAAATGCGCCCCACATTCTCGATTGGAGACAGGTCAGGACTGCAAGCAGGCCAGTCAAGTACCTGTATCCTCATCCTCCGCAGCCAGGACTTTGTAATGTGCGCAGAATATGGTTTTGCATTGTCTTGTTGAAATATGCATGGACGTTAATTTAAATTTGTAGAAAGATTGACCATAAAACATTTAAGATGACTAATAATCCCTTAAGAATTGTGTTGATTCAGCTGATTTTAAATAAGTAGTTTGACATAGCAGCACAAATCATTTTCTGAGTGTTCAATTTAGATATTTGGACTAGCTATCTGGACTATTGGAGACAGGTCGGGACTGCAGGCAGGCCAGTCAATTACCTGTATCTTCTTCCTCTGCAGCCAGGACTTTGTAATGTGTGCAGAATGCATTGTTTTGTTGAAATATGCATGAACATCCTTTGAAAAGGAACGCATAATTAGTGTGTTCAGGTAAGAACTTTTTATATATTTGGACTTAGAAAAGAGACAAAAACGATATTATGTGCATATTAGCGGCGGTCTCCTGCGGTCAGGAGGTAGAGTGTGTCGAGGCTGTACAGATTTCATCTTCATAAATCCTCCGCCACTCCATGATACAGTACGATAAAGTTCATGCAACTCGAGAAGTTCGCTCTGTTTCCATAATTAAAAACACAAGTCTTTTAAATGACCCCGGAACGAGGCTAAACGTCACGCAAAAGTTGCTACAGGATCCTTGGCTTGTTTTTTTTTCCCACAGCGTATGTTTGTTGTGTCGCTACTGTTCGTGTTTTTGCTAAAGAAACCTTTTCATCATGCGTTCAGTATCTCAAACTCCTCTTCGGATTCAGACAGCTTGTCTGGGGACTCGATGAACTCTAGAAGAAAACACACAAGAGGAATGAAACTTGCGTTGTGAAACATAAATTCAATTTGTGATGTTATCTAGCATGTTCAAAGCTCTCACAAATATATCTGGGATGAATCTGAAATCGTCCCCTAGACCTTTAAATAGTGCACTATTTGAGTTAGAGACCATTTATTGTGTCCAAAACCATAGTGTAGGGCTGCACAATGTATCGACAAAATTGTTATAGCTCCATGTTTAACCTTTATTTAATTTATATAATGAAGATTATATACTATAGGCAGTGTTACATTTGATTAAATTGTTCAGTTTATGTAAATAAACTACTGTTAGATTGCTAAAATCACCGTTTATTTTAGTACAACCTCAAATCAGAAAGTTGGGACAGTGTGTAAAACCAATTAAGAAAAGAAAGTAGTGATTTCTACATTTGCTTTGACTTGTATTTCATTGCTGACGATACAATAAACATTATTTAGTGTGTTCCTCGTGACTTTTTTCTAAATAAACACGTACCCCAATTTCAGTTCTTGCAACACATTTCAAAAAAAGTTGGAGCAATAAAGCATTTACCACTTTGTAATGTTGCCATCGCTTGTCACAACACTTAAAGACGTTTAAGGACTGAAGACCTCAAGTGATGAAGTGTTTCAGGTGTCATTTTGTCTCATTCTTCCTGCAAACAAGTCTTAATGTGGGCAACAGTATGGGGTCCTCGTTGTTGCATTTTGCATTTCAAAATGCATCACACATTCTCTATTGGAGACAGGTCGGGACTGCAGGCAGGCCACTCAAGTACCTGTATCCTCTTCCTCCTCAGCAGGACTCTGTAATGTGTGCAGAATGTGGTTTTGCATTGTCTTGTTGAAATATGCATGGGGGTCCCTGGAAAAGAAGGCAGCATATTGTACTCCAAAATCTCTATGTATTATTCAGCATTAATGGTGCATCACAGAAGGGCAAGTTACATTTGCCAAGAGCACTGACACAACACCATACCATGACAGACCCTGGCTTTTGGACTTGTTGCTGGTAACAGTCTGGATGACCCTTTTCTTCTTTGGTCCAGAGCACACAGCGTCCATTTCTCCCAAAAAATACCTGAAATACTGATCCATCTGACCACAGTTCATGTTTCCACTATGTGATGGTCCCTCCCAGATGCCACCAAGCCCAGAGAAGTCAGCGGCGCTTCTGGACACTGTTAACATAGGGCTTCCTTTTGGCACAGTTTTAACTGCCATTTGTGGGTTAAACTACGTATTGTAACACTTGACAAAGGTTTGCCGCAGTAGTCTTGTTCCCATGTGGTGATATCGCTTATAGATGAATGAATACGGATTCTTGATGCAGTGCTGCTGAGGGATCGGAGATTATGAATGTTCAGCTTAGGCTCGAGCCCTTGTCCTTTACGCACTGAAACTCCTCCAGATTCATTGAATGTTTTAATGTTGTTCAGCACTGTTGAAGGTGAAATATCCAAATGTTTCCCTCAGTTTCGTCATTATTTTTAAACGTTTCAATCATTTTCTCAGATATTTGTTGGCGATCCTCTGCCCATCTTTGCTCCTAAAGGACTAGACCTTTCTTGGATGCTGCTTTGTCCCAAAATATTAATTACAATCACCTGTTCACATCACCTCATTATATAACCAATTTACTTTCCCTAAACTGCTGCTGTCACAACTTTCTTTGGAGTGTGTCGCGGGTCTGAATGACAGGAAAGGATGTATACAAATGAAGGTGAATGGACAAAACATGCAATATTTAATTGTTTATTTGCGTTTTCCATACTGTGCCAACTTTTTCTGATTTGTATTTTTGCGACTCACTAGTTTACTCACTATTCTTGAATATTTTTGGAAGAACTTGTCTAGAAAATGCTTCTTGATTTAAGACTTTTTAGATAATTGGACTAGGAACAAGACAAAAAAAATCGAAGTCAGTCAAGCGTGTTTTGCAGTGTAGTACTCATAATTGTTCTTCTTGTAGTGATCAGGCCTGTTACCTGCTCCAGTGGTCTGCACTTCTGGTTTGGTCGGAGGAACAAACGGAGGCCAATGGGAGGGATGTTTCTCTACCAGCTCGAACATCCGCAAGTTTCTCTTCTTAAGGAGCTCCTTAAAACCCAGAATGAAACAATGAGAGCATGTTAAAAATGTAAAGAAACGAGCTGTTCCTGATGTGAACGCGATCACGTGCCAGTCTTACCTGCTGAACCAGATCACACCAGCTGTCAAAGTCCTCCTCGCTCTTGCAGAAAAAACCCTAGGGGACCAATAAATCATTTGATAAACCAATTCAACACATTCTGACACCTACAATCATAATGTTCGACTCTTATTCACTCCATGAACAAATTAAATGCATCAAACAAATTCACGAGAAGAAAATAAAAGTGATTTAATAGTGTGTTGCAAACTTTTATTTTTTTAACAGATAGCCATTCGGTATGTATGCGTTTTACGTGTATTTAATGTTCAAATCAAACACAAGATTAGAGCTACTGTAGACAAACAAATGCTCACAGAAAGGCCAGCCTCAAAACAAACACTGTTGGATCTGCATGAATAATTAAAATGTACACCTAGACATCACTTATATATTATATAACTGCAGGTTAACTATGTTTATATATAATGACTTTAACTGTTAACTCTTCATCTTAACTATTTCCTATAGAATTGATCTCATTAAAATAATCTACGAAAGGTTGCCAGATATTATAGTATATGTAGTCTTCTTTTTTTGAAACTCTGATATTAGGAAGAATCTGATCTCTTCAATTTAACTATTTCCTGTAGAATTCATCTGATTAAAATAATCTATGAAAGGTTGCCAGAGTTTATAGAATAAGTCTTCTTTTTTTTAAGCAGGATCTGATATTAGGGAGAATCTGATCTCTTCAATTTAACTATTCCCTATGGAATTGATTGCATTAAAATAATCTATAAATGGGTTGCCAGATTTTATACAATATGTCTTTTATTTTTAGGGAGAATCTAATATTACGGAGAATCTGATCTCTTCAACTTAACAATGTCCTATAGATGTGATCTGATTAAAATAATCTATTAAGGTTGCCAGATTTTATTTTAAAAAATGTCTTCTTTTTGTATAGAGAATCTGATCTCTTCACCTTAACTATTTCCTATAAAATTGAACTATTTCCTATAGAATTGATCTCGTTAAAATAATCTATGAACGGTTGCCAGATATTATAGTATATGTCGTCTTCTTTTTTTGAAACTCTGATATTAGGGAGAATATGATCTCTTCACCTTAACTATTTCCTGTAGAATTCATCTGATTAAAATAATCTATGAAAGGTTGCCAGAGTTTATAGAATAAGTCTTATTTTTTTAAGCAGGATCTGATATTAGGGAGAATCTGATCTTATCTATTAACTATTCCCTATGGAATTGATCGCATTAAAATAATCTATGAATGGGTTGCCAGATTTTACACAATGTCTTTTTTTTTCTTTTAGGGAGAATCTGATGTCTTCAACTTAACTATGTCCTATAGATGTGATCTGATTAAAATATTCTATGAAGGTTGCCAGATTTTATTTTACAAATGTCTCCTTTTTTATGGAGAATCTGGTATTAGGGGGAATCTTATGGAGAGAGATTAGACTCAATAATAATTCACGCAAAAGACACGATGTACACATGCGTAGCCAAATTCACGTACGTAAAATATTTATTTATACTTACAAAAACAATTCACATGCACAAAATAAAAATACATTTTCATAAAATACGTTTCACAAATGCAAAACACCATTTGCAAATATATAAGAGTGTACAAAAAGTTTTGAATGTTTAAAATTCACGAGTTCATCCTGAATGAGAATGTGCAAATCCTCTCTCACGTACGACTCACCCTGAATACGAGTGTGTGCATTTGGAGACTTTCCTGCCAGAAAGCCAGAAACAGGCAACTCGTACCTCTCAGCCAATCAGATGAGAGCTGTACTCGATGTCAACCACTCTGCGCTCCTTTTGCGCAGTCTGTTCCTCTAACCAACATGGCGGATACTCCTGTAAGTCAATACTGTTTCCTACTAGTTTGTGTATACGCTTTTTATAGTAGAATCTGAGTGTATTTTCAGTAACTCAATAGAAAAGTGCTTGTGTTAGAGCGCATCCCGCTCTTCACCTGCCATGCTAAATAGAGTATTCTTCTTAGAGGATCATCTCCGTTAATTCAGTCAGACTGCGCAAATGGTGCGCACAGTGAAGCGCTTCGGTCATTCCCGGGAGTTCTCAGGGAGTTGTGATTGGTTGAACAGTAAGCTCGCATCTTATTGGCTACAGGGCACGAGTGACTCACATGGGAGGTGTGTGCGACAGGAAAGTCTCAAAAATGCACACACTCGTATTCAGGGTGAGTCGTACGTGAGAGAGGATTTGCACATTCTCATTCAGGATGAACTCGTGAATTTTAAACATTCAAAACTTTTTGTACACTCTTATATATTTGCAAATGGTGTTTTGCATTTGTGAAACGTATTTTATGAAAATGTATTTTTATTTTGTGCATGTGAATTGTTTTTGTAAGTATAAATAAATATTTTACGTACGTGAATTTGGCTACGCATGTGTACATCGTGTCTTTTGCGTGAATTATTATTGAGTCTAATCTCTCTCCATAGAATCTGATCTCTTCACCTTAAATATTTCCAACAGAATTGATCTCGTTAAAATAATCTATGAAAGGTTGGCAGATATTATAGAATATGTCTTCTTTGTTATTATTTTATTATTAAGGAGAAGCTGATATTAAGGATAATCTGATCTCTTCACCTAAACCATTTCCTGTAGAATTGAATTGATCTCATTAAAATAATCTATGAAAGGTTGCCAGATTTTATAGAATATGTCTTGTTTTTTTGCTCCAAATGATTGTAAATATTGATTCAGATTCCAGATTTTTGACCAGCATATACACTTTTTGGTGCTGAAAGACTAGATAAAACCCAGACTCACCAGTGCGACAGAAGGGTCCAGACTGGTGATCTTCATGCGGTGAGGGGTCCTCTGACAGTGAAAACTCTGATCGTCCACTGCACTGCCTGATTCAGTGTCCACAGCCTGCTGCGTCGTGTGAGGATCCAGATAAATCAACTCGTCATCTAAAGAAGCAAACAGTCATAATCCGTCAATAACACATTCATCCAATGCAAAACAAATGCTTCTCTTGGACTTTTTGTCTTGTTTCTAGTCCAAATATCCCAAAATTCTTAAATTAAGAAGCATTTTCTAGACAAAACAAGATATTTTAATGATCTAAGTGCAAAGTCTAAAGCGCATGGCACAAAAGCATTTAGAGAGTGACAGAATCCGCGTTTGCTATTTTAAGAACGGAAAAATATTCTCTGCGCCGCAGCGCATGGTCTAACAGGGTTGTGCTTATTCTCTTAATGAGTTCTGGGTGTATTTTGAGCATAACGTGCATTAAACCAATCAGAGTCTCATCTCACATTAAGAGTCAGTTGCGTCGCGCCATGGTGCATTTGATATTTACATGGCGGACGTTGTAAGTGTTAAAACTGAACACTTCACTAGCAAGAAAAACAGTTAAACAGAGCATCTGCAGCACGAGGATAAAGAACAAGCCTCCTCCATTCAGCCTCTTTACTTTCTCTTTACTTTACTTTTACTCTTCACTTTACTCCTTTACTTTGGTGGAGTAAGGAAACGGTGGAAACTCACTCCACTGAAGACTCCATTAGCCTACATATTCAATTTCGTTTGTTAATCACAAAGATTTGATCAAAACTATTTCTAAATTCAGTTCTAATCTCCAGCAAAGGAATAAATGAACAATAATAATGAAGTGTGGTCAAACAACTGAGTTATATCCAAACACACGTCCTGTTCTTATGCCCCATATGGTGATGCAGACGTCTCCAAAACCCCACAGCTGGACAAATCTAAACTTGTGTTTATTAAAACAGACATAAATATGCAGATAATCAATAATACTGCTAATAATAACAACATTATACAGATGCAGATTGTCATGAATAAACTGAAAAAGGCCCCCGAGGTGAAGAAGGCATGGAGGCAGTGGTTTTTATATTTATGTAGAAAATAATAATTTTTGTAATATTTTAATCCTTTAATTGTTTTCATCTGTAAAGATATGTGTGTTTTGCTGTTCATCCTGTGTGTGTTAAGCAATGTGTAAGCGTTTGGACCCACATAGGCGCATCACTAACACACTCTGCGCTGGACTTTAGAGCAGCTTTTAGTTGGTCAATGGCGCGGTCTATTTCAGTTCCTCAAAATAGCAACGCATGAACAATGCGCCTTAACACACCTTCCCTTATAGACCAGCACACACATGAGTCCACAAAGTGCTGCAAATGTATTTATTATTCAAACAACCTGGCGCAAAACATGAAAATTACTGTTGCACTGATCTGAAAATAGCAACAAATCACGCCAAACATGTCTTGAGCATTATTGTGCCGGGTGTATGATAGGCCCATAGTCCTATTTTCAGAAATAATGAGTCAAAATGAAGTGAGTTTTTTCATTAAAACAAGCAAAATAATCTCGTTTCGCTTTAAAATATTGTTATTTTCTTATCCCATTGGCATATTATGTTGCTTGTTTTGAGGAAAAACTTACATATTATTTCAGAAAATAAGACAATATTGTTTACATGTCTAGAAAATGCTTCTTGATTTAACTTTTTTGATATTTGGACTGGAAATAAGACAAAAAAAACCCCTCAAAATTTCATTTTTACACTGTAGATGAAATCACAGTGATTATTTTTTCAATAGTTTGATTAATTTCTGTAGAAATCATTCCTTGAATATAAAAGAAGAACAGGAAATGTCATTCAGTGCATGCCGAATCATGCAGACATATTGAGTGTGTTATTTTATTATCTTAAGCAAATAAAACCGAGAAAACTCACCAATAAATCCAATGAAATAATAGGCCAGGTTTGGCTTTCCTCCCAGAACACCGCATGATTGAGGCATCTTAAAACACTCCTAGTGAAAGACAATATGAATCAAAATGAGTGCTTTAGTGATGTTTAATTTATCTCACTCTCTATTAGAATACAATCAGAAGACGCAGATCGATATTGAAAGATTGGTGAAAGAGTAGGAGAGAGATAAATAAAAATATAGGAAAAATACAAACCACCACCTGGTATCACCAGGGCATTATTTTGAGGAAAAATAAAGGAGTTTTGTCCTTGTTTGCACTGCATTTGTATCTTTTCACCATTCATAATCATAATAATTTAATCTATAGATTATTATCCAATCCTTTATTATTAAAAAAATTATAAAGTCATCATTCCATCTAGAAAGCAACTCATTCATTTATTCATTTTTCTTCAGCTTAGTCCCTTTATTTATCAGAGGCCGCCACAGCAGAATGAACCACCAACTATTCCAGCATATGTTTTACACAGGGGATCTACACTCATACACTACGGCCAATTTAGTTCATCCAATTCCCCTATAGTGCATGTGTTTGGACTGTAGGGGAAACGGGAGCACCCGGAGGAAACCCACGCCAACACGGGGAGAACATGCAAACTCCCATGCAAAGCCATTACGCTGCTCTATTTCTAACTGTAATTCTCCAAACGGGAAAGGTTGGTTTATTAGATGAATACATTACATTCTTATGCCTCCACAGCTGCAAGGTACGCTTCTTGTGCAAGCAGCTGATTTTCAGGCAAAACATCATTGCGTCTGATATTGTCAGGGTACGGCAGCAAAGTTCCTTGATTATTACGCCAGAATAAGAGTATAGTTTCTAGCCATATCAGGGTAGAAAATAGCAACTTTTGATTTTGTGTTGGTCTTAGTACACGATGTAACAAGAGTTAACATTAAATAGGAAAATTATTAAAACACTTTTAGTATTTTAAAGTGAGATGCTAATAGTCTAATCCAATTAAATGATCTATGCTACGCTAAAAGCGCTCCAGCCAGATCCAAAAATAGGCTGAATGGATTCAAAAATGACTCTGGGGAGTTAAAAATTAGCCTATTTATAAAAATCGTGAGCGTTCCTTTTAACACCTTGCAAGCTACTTTTTAATCATTACCTTCAGCATGTGTGAAAACAGCAAAAACAAAAAAGAAAGGTCCAGCCATGTCTGATAAAAATGGCACATATGGTCGCCCTACAGATGAAGGAACATCTGCCTCCCTTGGATGAACTTTACACCTCACGCTGTCTTGGAGAGGCTGGAAACGTCTTAAAGAATCCTTCTCATCCCGGACATGATCTGTTTGAACCGTTGCCTTCTGGTAAACGTTTTAGGTCCATCAAGGCAAGGACGAATAGATTTAAGAACAGATTTTATTCAAGTAGCATACGTGAATTTAACACACACACACACACACACACACACACACACACACACACACACACAAACTCAAAATCAGAGGACTGCACTAATGTTTTCACACCACTCACCTTATAGAGTCAAGACGTATATTGTCTATTACCAGTATTGTGCACCATACCTGCCAACACTCCCGTTTTTACCGCAAGTCTCCTGTATTTCAGAGTCATCTCCCGTTTTGATCTGTCTCCCGGAAAACTCCCGGAAGTTATGTTGTGCACTAGTGCAGTTCTGTACCTCTGAAGGCCTTGTTTGTACCGATTATTGCTATCTTTTTTTTGTCTTGATGCACTTTATTGCCATCCCCACTTCAATAATTCCTTATATTCTTTATATAGCGCTTTTCTGGAGACTCACTGCACTTTATACAATTTTTTAGGAGGGGGGGGATTCCTTATTCACCTCCAGTGTGCAGCATCCAGCTGGCACACACACACAAACACACACAAACCCAAAATCAGAGGAATGCACTAATGTTTTCACACCACTCACCTTATAGAGTCAAGATGTATATTGTCTATTATCAGTATTGTGCGCTACTGCAGTTCTGTACCTCTAAAGGCCTTGTTTGGTTGTTGCCATACCTGCCAACACTTCAGTTTTTCCCGGGAGTCTCCCGTATATTAGACCCATCTCCCGCTCATCTCCCGTATTGTTCTGTGTCCCGGAAAACTCCTGGAATTCCGGATTTCAATATCTGAATGTTGGCAGGTTTGGTTGTTGCTAGATGATGGATGCATATGGATGCAGCCGGAAGTTAACGAAATTTCCCATTTATCGTATTTTATTAACATTTACCGCCAGCCCAATCCTAAACCCAAGCGTCACAGTAATGTAAAAACAGTAGTTATACAGAGTACTATTTATGTTATCTATTAAATTACCCAATAAATTGTATTTTTTTAACATCTACACCCACCCCAACCCTAAACCCAACCATCACAGTACTGTAAAAATATTAATTATTGTTATACAGTGTCATAAAAAATGCTGCTATAATAATGTGCATAATGCACTTCCCGCCGGCCGCGTATCCGATCTAGACTTTACCGCCTTGTTTGTACTGATTATAGGTTATTTGTGTCCCGATGCACTTTATTGCCATCTCCACTTCAATAATTCCTTATATTTTTCATATAGCGCTTTTCTGGAAACTCCCAGACTCCCAGCGCCTTATCCATTTTTATTTTAATTGGGGCATGGGGGGTGATCTCATCATTCACCTCCAGTGTGCAGCATGCACCTGGATGACACGATGGCAGCCATATTGCGCCAGACCACATACACCGACTGATTGGTGGAGAGGTGACAGAGTGATGAAACCAGTTATGATATGGGGATGATTAGGAGGCCGGTGGGTAAATTTGGCCGGAGTTAAACCCCAGCTCTTTTTCGAAGGACATCCTGGGAGGTTTAACAACCACAGAGAGTCAGGACTTCACGTCTCATCCGAAAGACAGTATAAAGTCTCCATCAATAAACTGGGGCGTTGAACAGAACGCAGGTTGAGCGCCCCCTGCTGATCTCAATAACACCACTTCTGGCAGCAACCTAGCTTTTTCATGTGGTCTCCCATCCAGGTACTGACCGGGCTCAGCCCTGCTTAGCTTCAGTGGGCGACCGTGTGAAAGTTGCAGAGAGCTAGCTGCCGGATGTTGTTGCATAATATGTAATTCAACTGAAGGGAAAAATACTGGTATAGTGACAATAAAGTATCTATTCTATCAGGTATCTAATCAGTCACCTGCACATCAATAACTGTCTGGTTTAGCTCAGCTACTAAATATGACCTCCAAAGACTACGTCGAATAGTTCGGACTGCTGAGCGAATCACTGGTACAACTCTTCCCACTCCCCAAGAACTGTACTTATCCAGAACGAGCAGAAGGGCTGCCAAAATCACTCTGGACCCCTCACACCCAGCACACTGCTTCTTTGAACTTTTACCTTCTGGTCGACGCTACAGAGCACTGCGCACCAGAACAGCCCGACACAGAAACAGTTTCTTCCCTCTCAATCCATCTCATGAACACTTGATGATAATAATTGTGGAACCAACATCACTACTGCTATACACTTTTATACACATATACACTTATTTAACAACACACTTTACATGCCAATTTGCACATAACAGCTGCACATATAACGTTGTATATAGTAATAAACACGTACATACACTTGTCAATCTGTATATTTGCACTCACTACTTCTATTTTTAAAAAATATATATTTATTATCTGTTTTTTGTCCTGTCTCTGTAATGCTGTTGCACTGTAGAAGCTCTGTCACCAAAACAAATTCCTCGTATGTGTGAACATACCTGGCAATAAAGCTCTTTCTGATTTCTGATTCTGAGGTAGTGCTGCAATATATATAGTTTCATCATTGACTTCGTAATGTGATTACTCGCAACTGTCACGTCGCAGGATATGCAATGTTGAGTTTGTATTATAATTTATAATTCGCATGTGATTTTAAAGCCCAGTGACTGTATATTAATTTCCAGGCATAATAAGTTTACGTATAATAACGTTTGGTGGCGTTTCATTTTATTGAATCACTTTTATTTGCATTATTCAATTACTGAATACTGTTGGACTCGGAAATGATAAAACACTGTTTATTTCAATCGTATCCTTTTCTTTATTACATTTATTAGATTATATCCAGTGCACTTTGACTGCATAATCAACCTGAAATGATCAATTCTTTCCAAACAGAGCTATTCAAGTCATTTGGTGAAATTGTATTCACATTGCAGCATAGCAAAATAATCGCGATGTTAGATTGTTCCAAAATCGTGCAGCCCTACTATCAGGCTAATGCATCAGACAGCAGGACTGACTATCAGATGTGTGTTTTACCTTTAAGGCCTGTATGTATACAGGGTTGATGCTGTTAATCCCCATCCGCAGAGGGATGACCAGCAGCAGGGGCCTCCAGTCCAGGGGCCGCTGGGACTGAAGCTGGAGATCTGCTCCGTCTGCTCGGGCACACAGCTTCTCTGGTGCACAAGAGAGAGGAAAGGTCTTTTTAGGAATGCTTGAAGTTTTATACTATGGAAGTCAATGGTTACATGCTTTTTTATCAGACGAAAGAAACTTATAAAGATATGCAACCACTTGAGGGTGAGTAAATAGTGGGTACATTTTCATTTTTGGTTGAACTATCCCCTTTAATTCAATAAAACAACAACAGCAGCAGCTCAGTCCATGTGTCATACTTCATTACACCATATCTGTGTTGTCATTGGTTTATAATAATCATATTAGGTGATAACATGCCTCTTTATTGGATTGGACAAACTCTTCACCATGTCTTCCAATCTGATCACAATTGAAATCAGAAGGAGCTCAGTCGGATTGATTAAGGTGTTTACATGATGGTTTTTCAGTGTATTTGAGCCTCCGATTATTAATGGATGTGTGTAATGCTTGTGTGTTAACAGAGCCAGCTGTTGACTTACATCTTACCCCTTAATCCACCCTTAAAGAGACAGTTCACCCAAAACTGCCATTATTTCCTCATCCTCCACTTGTTTATAACCTATTTCAGTTTCTTTCTTCTGTTGAACACAAATGAACATATACTGAATACTGGAAATAATCAGTCACTGACTTCCATAGTATTTTGTTCATACTATGGATGTCAAATGTCCAACATTCTTCCGAATATCTCATTTTGTGTTCAACAGAAGAAAGAAACTCAGAAAAGTTGAGATTAAATATTGAGAATTTTTTTGTTTTGGGGTGAACTGACCCTTTAACCCTACTCACAACCTTAGTCCTTGACCTTAATTGTATCTCACCGCAATAACAGCAATTTATTAAATTTATGTATTTATTGCGGGCAACACAGTGGTGCAGTGGGTAGCACGATTGCATCACAGCAAGAAGGATGCTGGTTCGAGCCCCGGCTGGGTTAGTTGGCATTTCTGTGTGGAGTTTGCATGTTCTCCCAGTGTTTGCGTGGGTTTCCTCTGGGTGCTCAGGTTTCCCCCACATGTCCAAAAACATGTGCTAAAGGGGAATTGAGTAAGCTAATGAATGAGTGTGAATGAGTGTGTGTGGATGTTTCCCAGTGATGGGTTGCAGCTGGAAAGACATCCACTGCGTAAAACACACGATAAGAACAACTTCATATTTCAATAAGAGATGATACACAAACAAATATATAAATATAAATAAATAAATCAAATTCACAAAAACTGCATATTAAAAGTTAATAAATATAATTTTTCAATTCAATATTTGACAAATAACTTTTTATTTATTTTAAAATTATATTAAAATTTGCCCTGGTGATACCAGGTGGTGGTTTGTCGTCAAGGCCACTCACCTGTGCGAGGCTTTTACACTCACCACTTTATTAGGTACACCTGTGCAAATTTATAATCAGCCAATCACATGTTGTGTGATTTGTCTCTTCTTATTGAATCACTGAATGCCTCCTCAATTGGACAAAAGCATCTGCTAAATGACTAAATGTAAACTTGGACCTGACATGAGAGAAAAGCAACTTACTGATGTCTTCGATAACCACGGTGTTGTCCATTGACACGTACACAGACAGAGAATTCCAGTCATCAAACAGGGCCAGTTTTCTGCAATCAAGCAAACATTCGGTTATTAGTTTATTTCACATTCAGGTGACAAGGCCTGCTTTTAAAGTACAGATGAAATCAAAACTAACCATATGATTCAGTTAGCTCGCATTGCTAGTTTTGTGGTGAACGAATCATCTGTGCATGTCATTTATAAGAAAAGAAACCAATCGTTTGCACTTTTCTTCAATTAAATTTCTTCACTAATCTTCAATTAAAATCTGAAAATGAACTTCCTGTTTGTTTTCAGATCAATTCTCTGATTAGGTCTGTCTGAGGTATTGGGCAGGGCTAACATACTTCACCACGCCCCCTCCAGCTGTCAGTTTAGACAACTAACATTATTGGTGAGCAGGAGGAGTCTGTTAGGTTGTAATAACTCTCCCCAAACCCTTTTCCAGATCTTTCTGTATAAAATGCTTACTTTACTACATCCAATCAGATCGCAGTAAAAAAAACAAGCCACGCCCACTGCTTTTTCATTCAATATTCTGTTTCTCTAGGAACTGCATCACAATATGGAAAAAAACGATCACAGCTTCCAGTTCATGCGGACTTTAAATTAAGCTTTCTGAACCGTCGCGGTTAGTTTTTTAAAATTTACATCACTTTTACATCCCGTTCATCAATGTTCCTTAAAGTCTGTGTTTATTTTGCTAGCACACATTATTATTTATTAGGTGAACAATTAATCTGCGCAAGTTTATCCACTTTTAAATATAGTTTGTTCTGGTAATCTTCAGGGTATCGCAGTGGCGCAGTAGGTAGTGCTGTCGCCTCACAGCAAGAAGGTCGCTGGTTCGAGCCTCGACTGGGTCAGTAAGTGTTTCTGTGGAGTTTGCATGTTCACCCTGCGTTTGGGAGTTTCCTCCAGTTTCCCCCACAGTCCAAAGACAAATTTAGCTAAATTGTCCATAGTATGAACGTGTATGGATGTTTCCCAGAGATGGGTTGCAAGGATAAACTGGCGGTTCATTCCGCTGTGGCGACCCCAGACTAATAAAGGGACTAAGCCTGAAAAGAGAATGAATGGTAATCTTCAATCAAAGTCTGAGCATCTGCTTCTGCGTTTAGATTGGCTCCTTCTCTGATGAGGTCAGTTTGACGCTTCAGCCACGCCCCTATTCTTAGCCACGCCCCTCTTATCGTTAGTCTGCTTGAAGGGAACGATGAACAAAAGAAAGCCCCACCCCCTACTCAATATTTAGTTTTAGTTGGAAGTACAGCAACATACTGAAATAAAAGTATTTTAAAGGGATAGTTCACACTAAAATGAAAATCCTCTCATCATTTTCTCATCCTCAAGTGGTTTATTTCTGTTAAACAAAGAATTTTTTAAAAAAGTAAGAAACTAGAAGCCATTGAGGGTGGCAGGGTGGCGCTGGTTTCCCCCACAGTCCAAACACATGCGCTTTAGGTGAATTGGATAAACTAAACTGTGAATGAGTGTGTATGGGTGCTTCCCAGTACTGGGTTGCAGCTGGAAGAGCATCTGCTGTGTAAAACAGATGCCGGATAAGTTGGCGGTTCATTACGCTGTGGTGGCCTCTCATGAATAAAGGGGCTAAGCCATAGGAAAATGAATGAATGTATGAAAACAAGATTATATTCTTTACCCCATTCGTAGATTATTTAGCCTGTTTTAAGGAAAAACTCTCCTAATTTTCATATATTATTTCTAAAAACAAGACAATGTTTTGCTTGTCTAGATAATGCTTCTTGATTTAAGAATATTTAAATATTTGGACTCTAAGTAAGAAAAGCATTTGTTTTGCAGTGAAAATATTGCTTTCAATGTATGGAAATGACACTTGCTTGAGTACTTGCGCCACTGTGTTGGGTCCATACCATTCTCCAACAGACTTGCCTTCTCCAACACCCATCTGAGCTGCACAAACAGGACACACAACAGCAGACTTCAGTTCCACTGGGGGGTTACCACTCAAAAAACACTGAAAGACTCACATATACAACACTATCATGTGCACCTGCTCAAAGTATTTGAAAAAGAGCTTTATACGCAAACATACACACACGCATACACACACAGTGTCATACCCATCTGATGTATAGAGTAGCAGCTGTCCTTCTTATCCAGAAAGCAGTGCAAGATACGCTGATACTCTTTGGGCTGATGCTTCTCTGGATCCCACCTCCAGTCTAAAACACACAGTCAACAAGAAGAGCAGCATTTCATCACTTAAACACCTCGGCAAATACAACCCCAAATCTGATTTTTATTTATTTATTCGAAATAAACATGCATTTCAATATTGTTTTTTGCAATACATTAAGCAGTTGGAACAATATTATAAACATTTATCACTTTGTAATGTTGCCATCGCTTTTCACCACACTTAAAAGACATTTAGGGACTGAACACACCAAGTGATGAAGTGTTTCAGCTGTATTTTTGTCTCATTCTTAGCAAACAGGTCTTAAGGACTTTTGGACTTGTTGCAGGAAACAGTCTGGATGACCCTTTTCTTCTTTGGTCCAGAGCACATGGCGTCCATTTCCTCCAAAAAATACCTGAAATACTGATTCATCTGCCCACGGTACATATTTCCACTGTGTGAATGTCCATCCCAGATGGCTCCAAGCCCTGAGAAGTCGACAGCACTTCTGGACACTGTTAACATAGGGCTTCCTTTCGGCACAGTACAGTTTTAACTGCCATTTGTGGATGTAACTATGTATTGTGGTCCTTTACAAAGGTTTGCTGCATTTGTCCTGAGCCCATGTGGTGATATCACTTATAGACGATTGAGGATTCTTGATGCAGTGCTGCCTGAGGGGTCGGAGATCACGGTTGTTCAGCTTAGGCTTGCGCCCTTTACACACTGAAATTCCTCCAGATTCCTTGTCCATTTTAATGATGTTCTGCACTGTTTAAGGTGAAATATCCAAATATCTTCCTATCTTTCTTTGAGAAACATTGTTTTCAACATTACTTGTTTACAAAAATTTCTCCTGTATTTGTTGACAAACTGGCGATCCTCAGCCCATCTTTACTCCTAAAGGACTAGATCTTTTTTGGATGTTGCTTTTTCTACCAAATCATAATTACAATCACCTGTTGACATCACCTCATTATTTAACCAATTTACCTGATTACTAGCCCTAACCTGCTCTGAATGACAGGAGATGATGTATATTTACAAATGAAATGACGTTGACCAGACAAAACATGAAATAATTAGTGTCCATATTGTCTGCAATGAAATACAAGTCAAAGTAAATTCAGAAATCACGACTTTATCTTTTTAATTTGCGTTTTCCATACTGTGCCAACTTTGTCTGATTTGGGGTAGCACACAACTTGTCCATGCTTGAAACACACACACATCCTGCATACTAATTTAATTTTTTTAATAATTCTAGTATTCAAAATAGAAAAGAAACTGAAATAACTAAATTAAAAACTTTTTTACACACTGTTCCTCACAAATATAATAGATTTAATGGCCAGTGGGTATTTACATGATGGACATTTTGCTGAAATATTCCTGATATTAAAAATGTGTGTGTGCGCTTTTATTTTTTTTATTACTTAATAAAATGAATAATTATTGCAAAGAATGTCCCGGTTCGCCTCAGAACTTTTATATTGGTGCATCAACAGTTTTTCTGGAAGTGATCTGCTTACCTCGGCCGAGATGACTGCAGATCAGAGCCTGTGCAAGGATCATCTGCCCACAGCGGAGCATGCAGCCCCAGCCGGCATCTGATGAAGGACCTGTTCCTCCTGCCCATACACATACATATACAGATACGTTAAACACACTCCAACCACAGAGTCTAGCAGGCGCTCAAAGGACTGGGACACACCAAGCCGACATCAAACAATTAGTGATGACAAAAACCGACTGTGTTGTCGGCTCGCATCTGGACCAAAATACTGTGCATAAACACACCAAACAGACAACAGCCGACTGAAACGAAAGAGTGCATTCTGCACTGCTGCCGACAGTCGGCTTGCTGTGTCTCAGACCTAAGATTTAGTCAGAGTTTCCATGCCACTTACCTATGGGGGAAAACTTTTTTCTATAAGTGAACCACAGCCGCGATCGCACATCCGACAGCAGCTCGGATTTCTCTGAAGAAGTTAAATAACAATTACTGATAGAATTTATTTTGAGCACAAATTTAGGCAGTCATATGTTACAGTGAGCTTGTTAAGTGTTTAGTGAGGTGTCATTATTCTCCTCAACCATCTAATAGAAGTAAGAATAATACCATGAACAACATTAAACATCTATCTATACTCACAGGCCACTTTATTAGGTACACCTTACCACTACCGGGTTGGACCCCCTTTTGCCTTCAGAACTGCCTTAATCCTTTGTGGTATAGATTCAACAAGGTACTTGAAATATTCCTCAGAGATTTTGCTCCATATTGACAAGACAGCATCACGCAGTTGCTGCAAATTTGTCAGCTGCACATCCATTATGCAAAACTCCCATTCCACCACATCCCAAAGGTGCTCTATTGAATTGAGCTCTGGTGACTGTGGAGGCCATTTGAGCACAGTGAACTCATTGTCATGTTCAAGAAACCAGTCTGAGATGATTCACACTTGACATGGTGTATTATCCTGCTGGAAAAGCTGGAAGGATAACCCAATGAAGATGGGTACACTGTGGTCATAAAGGGATGGACATGGTCAGCAGCAATACTCAGGTAGGCTGTGGTGTTGACACGATGTTAAATTAATATTAATGGGCCCAAAGTGTGCCAAGAAAATATCCCCCACACCATTACACCACCACCAGCCTGAACCGTTGATACAAGGCAGGATGGATCCATGCTTTCAAGTTGTTGATGCCAAATTCCCAACCACCTGAATGTGGCAGCAGAAATGGAGACTCATCAGACCAGGTAACGTTTCTCCAATCTTTTATTGTCCAGTTTTGGTGAGCCTGTGTGAATTGTAGCCTCAGTTTCCTGTTCTTAGCTGACAGGAGTGGCACCCGGTGTGGTCTTCTGCTGCTGTAGCCCATCTGCCTCAAGGTTGGACGTGTTGTGTATTCAGAGATGCTCTTCTGCAGACCTCGGTTGTAACGAGTGTTTATTTGAGTTACTGTTGCCTTTCCATCAGCTGGAACCAGTCTGGCCATTCTCTTCTGACCTCTGACATCAACAAGGCATTTGTGCTTACAGAACTGCCGCTCAATGGATATTTTCTCTTTTTCAGACCATTCCCTGTAAACCCTAGAGATGGTTGTGCATGAAAATCCCAGTAGATCAGCAGTTTCTGAAATACTCAGACCAGCCCGTCTGGCACCAACAACCATGCCACGTTCAAAGTCACTTAAATCCCCTTTCTTCCCCATTCTGATGCTCCGTTTGAACTGCAGCAGATCGTCTTGATCATGTCTAAATGCATTGAGTTGCTGCCATCTGATTGGCTTATTAGAAATTTGCGTTAACGGGCAGTTGGACAGGTGTACATAATAAAGTGGCTGGTGAGTGTATGTATATATATATATTTATTTGTTGTTCTTCACATAAACTATGATGTCACAACCTCAAATAGCTTTTTTAAAAATTCTGATTTACTATTTTATTGAACACGAAAATAGTGTGTGAATATAAAAACATCTTTACCTCAGTGATAGTGTGCACAATATGCAGAACTTAAATAATCTTAAATACAAAAAGTATTATTTAAATTAGCTGTCTGCTGAATTTAAAATTCGTAAAGAACACTTTTCTGAAATTATATTAGAAAGGTAAAAGTCTGAATGTGCGAGTATAAAACCAACTTTACCCCAATTTTAAAGTTTGCACATTCTATAAAATAGTAATATAGAATTAAAAAGAAATAGAGATTAAATATCATGCCATACTGTTATGAGCACAATGTACATTATATTTGTGTTACATTATAACTGTAACTCTGCTTTTAACCAAAGAAGCAGACAAACACACTTATCTCTATGCAAGGTCTCTATATTGTTTACCTGAAAATTTGGGTCTGAAATCACATACAAGTATGACTTGAAAACAACATTAGCACTATTTAATTGACTATGAACAATGTTGTGCATTGATAGTCATTGGCAGCAAATATGATTTCACTATTTAGAATTTGCAAAGCATACTTTTCTGAAATGATATTATTAAGCAGAAAGTCCAGATGTGTGAATTTAAAACCAACTTTTTGTAGCTAATGCTGTGTTAAAGTAAACTCATTACAATTTCAATGCATTATGATCATATCTCACTTGTTTTCACATTGTAACAGGCTCCCAGGATCCATACTGGCTCGTCTGTATCCGGCAGGTCTTCCAGGAACACGTTGATTTGATTCTCATACTTGGCTAAAACTGAAATAATAATGATAATATATAACACACATTAGTCAACTTTCCTTCAATCTGCAGTCCTGATGAAGCAACACAACAATTAAAAAGCATAAAGTGAACAGGCAGTGGTAAAAACAGATGGTAAAAACAATTAATGAGGTAAAGTTGGTTTTATATTCACACCAAGTTATATTCAGACTTCCTCCTTAATAATATAATTTCAGAACTTTGCTAATTCTAATTAGTGAAATCATATTAGCAGCCAATGACTATTAAAGTACATTGTTTAGTCAAATAAATAGTGCTAATGTTGTTTTCAAGTCATACTTGTATGTGATTTTGGACCAAATATTCAAAGTACCACGGTAAACAATACAAGGAGCATGTCATAAGTTGTCACTGAAAGAATTTGAGGATATAACACCAACTTTACCTCAATTTCATGTAGCATCTAATTTAGACACTGTGGTACATGTCAACAAAACAGGGTACATGCCAACTAACATGGTATTATCACGGTAATTTCTTAATGTCATAATCAACATACTGAAATACTGAACAGCAACAACTCGTGGAAAATACTAACTCTGATCTGAAATTGAAAGTGTGAGATACACAGGCCACTAAAGAACAATGAGAAAACTTGAAACTCAGTTACGAAATTTATTCTGGAAGCTTCCTTGGCGTGTTTTAATACACTTTCGTCGACGCTTTCTTTACTTGGGTCGTCACAACAACGCGGTCGACTGACCAAATCGATCCATTACAGATTAATTTAGTATTTTTGACCATAAATTCCCTACCTGCCTCCATCCTCGACCGTCATCGGATACAAATACATCGCGGTGCACTGTGGGAAACCCAGTCCACGTCTGAATCATTCCATTAGTTGCTGGTGGCATAAAAACTACATTCCCCAGATACAAGATACGGAAGTGTTTCAATAACATACCCTGGGGCTTGTAGTCTGTTATGATTGGCCCTACATCTGTTTACGTCATTTAATTCCTATTTTCCACAACAGAGGCTGGGAAAAAACAGCGGATTTTATAAGATACCGTCGTAGGAGCACTCTGAGGTATTAACTAACATCATTTACATATTTAAAACAATGCTTTAGATGCTGTTTTTGTTACGCTCGTGTGTTTTGTTTATTTTGTTCTGTTGTTAGCTGGACAATGCTAGTCCGTCCGTTAGCTATTATTCATTCGTGAAGTTTAGTTTGGTTATTAAATCACTGCCATGTAATCTAAATTATGTCTGTTATTGTGAAATAAACTTTGAATCATACAATAAACATTATACGTACTTTGTCATGGAGAGATTTCAGGATAAGTTGTGTACTTTAGGTGTTGTTTTCAGGCATCTTTTTCACAAATTTAACTATTTCAGTGATTCCTTGGTGAGGCAAATGATACTGCTATTAAAAATACACATTTCCACAACAACACTGCAAGTGAATAGGGTAAAAAAAATTAAGTAAAGTTGGTTTTATAGTCACACAGTCAAATAAATAGTGCTAATGTTGTTTTCAAGTCATACTTGCATGTAATTATCCTAATAATTAGTAATTATACATATAATTAGTCCTAGTATTAAAAGCACCATGGTAGACAATAAAGGGAGCATGTCACAAGTTGTCACTGAACAAATGTGTGAATATAAAACCAACTTTACCTCATTAAAAACAATTACTACTACTTCTCACTAATACTAGTTTCTGAAATGTTATGTCAAGTGTAATGTTTCGGGAATTGTCTTATTGTTTGGCTTTAGAAAAATTTACTTATATAATCAAGAGAAAATCTGAAAAGTTTTTAAATTTGGCATCCCTTTGTGTTATTTCTGAAGGAAGCTGATACAAATCTTTTATCTGTATAACTTGTATCACCTGCTATTGATATACTGTTGTTGTTCTATGATTTACCTTTTTATTGTATTTGTAAGTATATGCATTTAGTTAAACCAGCCTGGTTTTAGAGGGGTTTTGGCCATTTCCAGCCTGGTCTTAGCTAGTCAGGCTGGAAAATGACCAAATAAAACCTGCCTGACCAGCCTGGTTTAAGCTGGACATAGCTGGTTTTGGCTAGGCTGGTCAAGCTGGTTTTAGCTGGTTATCTCCCAGCCTGACCAGCTAAGACCAGGCTGGAAATGGCTGGAAACCAGCCTGGAAATGGCCAAAACCCCTCTAAAACCAGGCTGGTCAACCAGCTAAAACCAGCCAAACAGCCTAGGCTGGTTTAAGATGTTTTTTTTCAGTAGGGTTGTGACGCGAGCTGAGCAATTGTCCCAATCTAGTGTCCAACCGAATGATCTCTGCCGGAAGCTCTGCAAGTCTCCCACATATTCATAGCGGCTCTGCGCAATTTAGTAAAAAAAAAACAAAACAGAAATGATGATGACGAGATTGAAAAAGGCAAGATTACAGATCGAAAGAGGCACAATGATTCTCTAAGCATTACATTTGTTAGGTTAAATGAATAGAGCTGTAATCTCTGCAAATCTCTATTATTATTTTATTATTTCTAAATGGTGTAAGAGACACGTTTAAAGGATTAAATGCAGCATCCTTCATTTATTCTCTAAGGTAAGGCGAGATCCCCACTTAAGTATGATACTTAAAAAGGTGATTAATGCATTATAAAGCTTGAAGCATCAGAATCGGTACTCGGTATCAGCCAATCATCATGACAAGAAATCGGTGCTCTGTGTCTGCTGCAAAAATCCTGATCGGAGCATCCCTACTATATATATATTTTTATTTTCTAATTATTTTTTTATTTCGTATTTTTCCTTGTGTATGTTTGGTTTTGATTTCTGTAGTACATGTTAAAAGCTACTAAAATCAATTAAGACTGTGTTTCCTAATGTTTTGAAACTATAACAGTATCTAAAAAAGGCGAAATGTACCAGAGTTTGTAGAAGCTTGTGAATACTGAAGACAGTGTGATCTTTCCACAGATGTCGTACGTGTTCATCAACGACTCCCTGCAGGCCACAGTGCCGCTGCTGCAGGCCTGCATCGACGGGGATCTGGTTCACACTAAACGCCTCCTGGAGTCTGGGTTCGACCCCAACATGCGGGACTGCCGTGGACGCACCGGCCTGCATCTGGCTGCTGCTCGGGGGAATGTGGAGATCTGCTCTCTGCTGCATAAGTTTGGTGCTGATCTGCTGGCCACCGACTCACAGGGAAATACGGCTCTGCACATGTGCGGACATGTGGACACCATCCAGTTCCTAGTGTCCAACGGCCTCAAGATTGACATCTGGTCAGTATGACATGTTACTGACAGCTAAAGAAATTGCGATTTAGGCCCAATCCCAAAACCGCTTAGCCCTTTCCCTTACTCCTCGTTTTGTAGGGCTAAGGGGAAGGGCTAGATAGAGAGATTTTTCAGGACCACGCTCGAAACCAAGGGGTAGGAAAATTTCCCAGAATATACCAGCTACAACGGCAGCATAACTCCTATACATCAGTCCCACTCGATGACACTGGAATACCCTGTCAGAAAAGTCTAGTGGCTGAGAATGGGCTTTTTACAGTGTCTGCTATAATGTTAATGTTGTTTTCTTGTGTTAATATGACCACTGTGTAAATACACAGTATAGTTACGATCTTATTGCCACATTAGATCATTATGATAACATGATACATACCTTCAGTGAAGATAAATACCAAAAAATAGCACAACTGGAATCACTACAGCAGTCGCAATCGTCTGATCTCATATGAAGCAAGAGCTCACAATGACATATGATGACGTGTGCAGGTGCTGTAGTGGTGTCCCATTTCTTAGGGGTAAATTTTGAAGCCCCTTCACACTCTGTATCAAAAATAGAATTGGGATTGGGCCTTAGTCACATTTCCCTGAAAACTAAGCTCTGTCTTAAAGCTGTACCCACTTCTAGAAAAGTGACAAAACAAAATGACATACAATCACTAATAACGTCTTTTTATTTATATATAATTATTTTTTAGGGGTTTTCACCTTTATTGATAGGACAGTAGAGATGAGAGACAGGAAAGTGTGAGGAGCAGAGATGGGGGAAGGATTGGCAAAAGACCTCGAGCTGGGAATCGAACTCTGGTCCCCACGAGCACCTCAGTGCTATGTGTCGACGCACTAACCACTAGAGCTATTGGCGTCGACAATCACTAATAACATTTTACAAGGACAACATTCTACATCCCCGCTGTCAGGTGTATATTAGGACATTTACTTTTTTTAATATCACATTATTAAGGAATCTAAATAATCTTTAAGAGTCGCTTGAATATGTTTATGGCTATTTATAATAGTGTGCTGTTGTATAATCATTATATAATCAGTGGTGTAAAATAGTCTTAAAGTCTGTGTGAGATCAAAGTTTACTACATTTATTTTGCTAGCTCACATTGTTATTCTTTAGGTGAACAATTAATCCGTGCTAAGTTAATCGAACAAAAAAAAAAGTTAGTTTTGGTAATCTTCCAGTCTGAGCATGTTTCTGCATTTGGATTGTGCATCTGCATGCTTTTGTAATGTCAGTTTGACGCTTCAGCCTCAATATTTTTTACCACGCCCCTCTTCCTGTGTGATGCACAAGAAGAAAGCCCCGCCCCCTACTCAATATTCAGTCTTAGTTGAAAGTCCATCAACACACTGAAATAGAAGCACCTTCCGGTTAGTGAATGATAATCACTAATTAATAACATCACTCACCGCAATAATTTGTGTTTGCATTTGCACAGCAACAACTGATTGATTGTGACAGGCTTATTGACCGCATGACATGTGTATTTTTGATTTAAACAGTAATCACAACGGAGCCACTCCTCTGGTTCTGGCCAAGAGACGCGGCGTTAATAAAGATGCTCTTCATCTGTTGGAGGGTCTGGAGGAACAGGAGGTAAAGGGCTTCAACCGCAGCTCACACTCCAGTCTGGAGAAGATGCACATGGCTGAGAATGAAAGGTCAGATCACAAACATCACCTGCTTTTATTTTCATCACTGCTGTCTGTACACTCTAAGACATTACTTAAAGCATGGGTCTCAAACTGGATTCCTGGAGGGCCGCAGCTCTGCACAGTTTTGCTCCAACCTTAATCAAACACAGCTGATCAGACTAATCAAAGTGTTCAAGACTACTAGAGACTATTAAGCTGGTGTGAGTTAGAGGTGGTTGGAGCTGAAATCTGCAGAGCTGCGGCCCTCCAGGAACCAGTGTGGGATCATTGACTTTAAGGGACAGTTCACACGAAAAGGAAAATTACTCACTTTTTACTCACCCAAACCGTCACAATTCTCTTTCACATCGGTCACATCCATAACCAAGCATAAAGCTTTTCCCTCATAAATGCTAAATAAAATAAAATCAATCGTTGTTTTATAATGAGCAACTCTTATCCTGTTTATTAGCATTGTTTCTTTTGGGTTGTGCAGTTTAATTCACAGTATTTCCACAAAGTATTTTGGATTACTGGGAACTTGCAAACTTTTTTGGTCACAACCATAACGCATGTTTATTTTCCTCATTTAAAATATAAAATATGTTTATGGATTAATATGTTTCTGATTCCAGAACTCTGTGTTTAGTCGTTTTGTAAAATATATACAGATGATTCAATATAACTTTAACATATAGGGCCCTATTATACACCCGGCACAATAATGCTCAAGACATGTTTGGCGTGATTTGTTGCTATTTTCAGATCAGCGCAACAGTAATTTTCGCGATTTGCGCCATGTTGTTTGAGTAGCAAATACATTTGCGGCACTTTGTGGACTCATGGGTGTGCTGGTCTATAAAGGAGGTGTGTTAAGGCGCATTGTTCATGCGTTGCTATTTTGAGGAACTGAAATAGACCGCACCATTGACCAACTAAAAGCTGCTCTAAAGTCCAGCGCAGAGGGTGTTAGTTAGACACCTATGCAGGTCCAAACGCTTACACATTGCTTAATACACACAGGATGTTCAGCAATACACAAATATCTTTACAGATGAAAACAATTAAAGGATTAAAATATTACAAAAATTATTATTTTCTACATAAATATAAAAACCACTGCCTCCATGCTGTCTTCACCTCGGGGGGCTTTTTCAGTTTATTCATGAAAATCTGCATTAGTATAATGTTATTATTATTAGCAGTATTATTGATTATCTGCAGATTTATATTTGCTTTAATAAACACAAGTTTAGATTTGTCCACCTGTCGAGTTTGGAGACGTCTGCATCACCATATGGGGCATAAGA
Organism: Danio aesculapii; assembly: GCF_903798145.1. Lineage (NCBI taxonomy): Eukaryota > Metazoa > Chordata > Actinopteri > Cypriniformes > Danionidae > Danio > Danio aesculapii. The sequence continues at coordinate 2,799,989 of NC_079455.1, forward strand.
ACAGGATGTGTGTTTAGGGGTGTGACGATAACCGCGTCACCGCCTTACCGTCATAATGTCAAAAATATGCGGTTGTTCACCGTGGTCGCAGCATGCGCGTCTGTTTATAGCTTCTGTAAAAAAAGACCTACATTTGACCACCCTTTTAGCAAAGCCTATATTAATATACTGATATTCCTGTGCAAGTTTGACACTGTAAATTAAACTGAGGAGAGTTTAACTACTTCACAACACTCCGTCACCTGAACTCAGCGCGAGGGAAAAGGAGAAAAGTGCAGCGCTGAGGTAAAATTATATTCTAAATAATAATCTTCCATGCTAAAGTCATAATCTTTAAAATAATCACTTGTATTAAAAATGTTGATAAAGGGATTGGAATATATTACAGCGGTGCGTTAAAATGCCTATTTTCTGTGAAGCAATTTTATTTATATATATATATATATATATATATATGCACGGTTAACTGACATACCGCATGATTTCTTGCTTCATCACCGCGGTAACAGAAAATCCGTTACCGTCACAGCCCTACGTGTGTTTTATATAACTCTGTTTTTCATTATTGTTGTTCATTTATTGCTAGAAATTAGAACTGAATTTAGAAATAGTTTTGAAGCAAATCTTTGCGCTTAAGAAGCAAAATTTAAATATGTAGGCTAACGGATGTCTGCAGTGGAGTGAGTTTTCACCTTTTCCTTACTCCACCAAAGTAAAGGAGTAAAGTAAAGAGAAAGTAAAGAGGCTGAATGAAGGAGGCTCGTTCTTTATCCTCGTGCTGTAGATGCTCTGTTTAACTGTTTTCTCACTAGTAAAGCGTTCAGTTTTTACACTTACAAAGTCCGGCATGTAAATAGCAAATGCGTGATGCAACTGACTCTTAAAGGGAATGAGAGATTAGTCTCTAATGCTCAAAACACACCCATAACTTATTAAGAGGATAAGCTCAACCCTGTTTGACCATGCACCGGGCACAAAGCATATTTTTCCATCCTTAAAATAGCAAAAGTGTATTCAGACACGCGATTAATGCTTTTGCGCCATGCGCTTTAGATTTTGTGCTTAGATCAGTAAAATAGAGCCCTATATACTTTTCTCTGTGAACTTATGTTTTCAGTTTTTACTGCCAATGTCACATCCATAACGCTGGAATTGCTCATTGTCCAGAAATGCTGATTACTGCTGTTGTGTGTTCGCAGTGCCATGGAGAGCCACTCTCTCCTGAACCCGCACCTGCACCACAGCGACGGCGTGTTGTCCAGCTTCAAAACCACCTGGCAGGAGTTTGTGGAGGATCTTGGTTTCTGGCGAGTGCTCCTGCTGCTCCTCGTCATCGCTCTGCTCTCACTCGGCATCGCTTATTACGTCAGCGGAGTCTTACCTTTCGCATCCAATCAGCTGGAACTTGTACATTAAACCACCGGCACATCAGAGATCATTAACCCTTGTGTAATGTTCAAATTGACTCCCCATTCGTTATGCTGGGGGCTGTTTTTGACCCCATTGACTTCCATTATAATCACATTATTTGATTGCAAATCTATGATAGCATGTAATCATGCGCTCTTAATTGTTGGTGGTTTTCCTGTTGGGAAGAGGTCAAATGTGTCATTTGTACTGTTGATCATCAGTTGGCTGCATTAACCCTTTAGATAGGCCTATGCAAAAAAGGTTACTGGCTTTTACATGGAGTTCTGTGGAGAAAAACAGCAGATTATAGTGTGTGTGCAGAAATACACTTACAGGGGCGTAGCAACCGGGGGGCAGGGGGATCCGTCCCCCTCACTTTTAGAAACAGACCATTTAGAAACAGGTGATTAATAATTATATGAACGTATGATCTCATACAGCCCCCCCCCCCCCCCCCCCACTTTTAAAATGTCTGCTACGCCCCTGTACACTTACTATGTTCTGAAAGCCGAACTGTTTATTTTGATTTTCTCAGACATATTAAGATGAGTGTGAGACCAGCATAAAACCAGCAACAGTCAAGAATGCATGATTATATGGTGTCATGGCTTTGCAATCAAAAAATGTGATTATAATGAAAGATGTTGGGGCAAAAACAGCCCCCAACATAACCAAAGTGTTGTAAATTTGCCCAGAGTGTATTGAGTTTTTGAAAATTTTCTTAAAATCAGATTTGTCACCAAAAATCACTTCATTTATTGAAACACAGGGAAATTGTGGCCAAATGAAGCCTCAAAATCACCTCAGAGTGGATGAAAACACCCCCAACAGCACACAAGGGTTAAAAACAAGTCATTTTACTCACTCTGTCATTATTTACTCATCCTGAGTTTCTTTCTTCTGTTGAATGCAAAGGAAAATATACTGAAGAATGCTGGAAAAAACAGTCATTGATTAACAAAGTGTATTTTATTCCTACTCTGAAAATCAATGGCTATTTTTTCAAAACATTCTCCAGAATATCTTGCTTTGTGGTCAACAGGAGTGAGGAGATGGTCATTTTTAAGTGTACTGTCTCTTTAATATTTCCTCCACCTATTGATTGTGCATAAACATGCTTTATATTGTAACCAAACATTCTGTGATTTGAATATTAAAGGGTTTTGTATATTAATGTAAATAGACATTTCATGCGCTAAACTAATTGTCATTTCTATTTTCCTCTTGCCTTTTTTATTGTGTATCTGCACATCCCTGGTGTTGTTCGTGTAACCGTCCACACTTTGCCTCCTTAATTAACTTGTAATTTAATTTAAATTATTGGATATACACATTATATATTTGTGTTAGCAAAAAAAGTGTGATGACATTTTAACAATGGTTTATGTAAAATTGATCGTTGCACCTTTTAATGCATTGACTTTCATAAATAAACAGTTAATACATGCTACAACGCATGTGTTCATAGAAATGTAGGCATAATTTTTAAGAACCTTCAGTTTATATATGTAACATTTCATTACAGTGACCTTGAAATAAATTAAATACTTGTGAAAAGAATCCTGTTTGTTATCTTTAATATATAATTTTAATATTTAAGTATATATATATATATATATATATATATATATATATATATATATATATATATATATATATATATATATATACATATATACATATATATATATATATATATATATATATATATATATATATATATATATATATATATATATATATATATAGAGAGAGAGAGAGAGAGAGAGAGAGAGAGAGAGAGAGAGAGAATCTGTAATTATGGAACCAGCCGTGCAGGATTGATTGATTGATTGATTGATTGATTGATTGATTGATTGATTGATTGATTGATTGAAAAACAACTTGAAGAAATGTATACAAATACAATTTTTTTTGTCCTGATAAAAAAATACTAATAGATAACTTTCTTCCTTTATATGTTATTTTCTGTATATTTACAATAATTTTTTTCTTGTATTATTGTTTCATTTATTTTGATGTATTAGTATATGTTTCATTTATTTATGTATATTTTCTGTATAATTTAATAATCGCCGGTTTTATCTTCTGAAAATATAACAACAAAAACAGATATAAAATACTATAATGGATTCATCAATTTCCTTCATTCTGTTTCTTTTGGCTCAGTCCCTTTATTCATCAGGGGTCACCACAGCGGAATGAACCGCCAACTATTCCAGAATATGTTTTATGCAGCGGAGGCCCTTCCAGCTGCAACCCAGTATTGGGAAACACCCATACACTCTCATTCTCACACTCATACGCTACGGGCAATTTATTCAATTCAATTCAAGTGTTTGGATTGGAAACCGGAGCCAACATAGGGAGAACATTTATATCTGCCTTTGTTGTTATATTTGTAAGAGATACTGTACTGTATAACCGTCTCAGGGTGACATAGTGGCTCAGTGCTTAGGAGTGTGGAGTTTGCATGTTCTCCCCGTGTTGGCATAGATTTCTGACTTCATAACTCTAAATAGCGACTTTTTATCTCAGAATTTTGACTTAATATCACACAATTACGACTTTATTTTTAAAAATTCTGACTTTATAACTCAGAATTTTGACTATTTCTCTGAATTTTAACTTTTTTCCAGAATTGTGGGTTTATTTGTCGCAATTCTGACTTTAAAATTCTCAAAATAAAGTCAAAATTGCAAGTTTGTATCATGAAATTCTGAGATTAAAAATTTTCTAATTTTTTATATTCCATTTTATAATCAAACATTTAGACTTTGGCGATCAATAAAATAGGCCTAACGTTAATAAATCAGTATTTTTAAAAAAAGACTAATACCGTTTAATTATAATAATTAAGGTAAAGTTGGTTTTGCATAATTGGACTTTGGCGTTCTATAAAATAGGCCTAATGTTAATAAAGCAGTATTTAAAAAGGACTAATACCGTTTAATTATGATGATTAAGGTAAAGTTGTTTTCGTACATTTGGACTTGGTGTTCAATAAAATAGGTTTACCGTTACTAACCCTACTGCAAAAAACAGCCTGGGCTGGTTGGCTGGTTTTAGCTGGTTGACCAGGCTGGTTTTCGAGGGGTTTTGACCACTTCCAGGCTGGTTTCCAGCCATTTCCAGCCTGGTCTTAGCTGGTCAGGCTGGAAAATGACTAGCTAAAACCAGCTTGAACAGCCTGGTTTAAGCTGGACATAGCTGGTTTTGGCTGGGCTTCCAACCAGGCTAGGCTGGTCAAGCTGGTTTTAGCTGGTCATTTTCCAGCCTGACCAGCTAAGACCAGGCTGGAAATGGCTGGAAACTAGCCTGGAAATGGCCAAAACCCCTCTAAAACCAGGCTGGTCAACCAGCTAAAACCAGCCAACCAGTTTAGGCTGGTTTAAGCTGTTTTTTTAGTAGGGAAAGCAGTATTTTAAAAAGGACTAAAACCGTTTAATTATTATATATAAGGTAAAGTTGTTTTCGTACGTTTGGCGTTCAATGAAATAGGTTTACCATTACTAAAGCAACATTATAAAAAGGACTAATACCGTTTAATCATAGCGATTAAAGTAAAGTTGGTTTGGCACGTTTGGACTTGGCGTTCAGTAAAATAGGTTTACCGTTACTACAGCAGTATTTGAAAAAAGACTAATACCGCTTGATTATAATGATTAAAGTAACGTTTACCTTTATTAATGTTTCACATCATATGGACTTTGGCGTTCAGTGAAAAACTAAAGTAGAATTTAAAAGACTAAAACTGCAGATAAAGTATAATAAGCACAACTTGTGACACGGTATATTGTTTGCCACGCTACTTTGATTATTCGGTCTAACTGTATGCTGTACTGTGATAGGCATTGACTGCTAATATGATTTCCCTATTTAGAATTTGCATATAATACTTTTCTCAAGTTATATTATTAGATGATGGAGGTCTAAACCAACTTTAAATCAGTTTTCCATCCAGTGGCGGGAACGGGCCAGTGTGACATAAACAGCGCCTCCCGGTGGCCAGGGCTCGGCAGGCCCTGAGTGACGTCACAATGTTTGTGGTGGCGTTTGCCAACTGTCTGCTCTGATGTGAGTGCCAGTCAGCTAGCCAGCCTCTCCTTTTCACTTCATGTAACTATGGTCTGAAGAGGAAACCATGAATCTCCGAGGCGTTTTCCAAGATTTCAACCCCAGGTAAAAAAAAAATCTGTGGGAGTTACGCAAACTCCGAAACGCAGCGTTTTGTTTTGCTTTTTATCTAAACGCCTCCTTTCACTTTGTTAGCCTAGCTGCTAATGTTCACCGTGAAGGCCTGGCGGATTTGACTTGGCGTACTTTAGCAGCCAGTTCATCAGATAAAGATTAGTTTTAACATTTAAACGGACTCTCCTTTGACACTTTATTGTTCACACAGTGGCTTTAAACTCTGCTCAGGAACCGTGACACGGCAGTCTGTGTTATAATTGAGGCTGTTTGTGTTTTGTTTATGTTTTTTCCTCTCAGTCAGGCCTGTGTCGCGATCTGACAGAAGTGTGTAAGTTTGACAGATGCTCTAAAACAGTTAGTTGTAAAAACAGAATAGCAGTCACATTTATAAAACTACGACATATAAGGCTATTATCTACACTCACCGGCCACTTTATTAGGTACACCTGTCCAACTGCTCGTTAACGCAAATTTCTAATCAGCCAATCACATGGCAACAACTCAATGCATTTAGCCATGTAGACATGGTCAAGACGATCTGCTACAGTTTAAACCGAGCATCAGAATGGAGAAGAAAGGGGATTTAAGTGACTTTGAATGTGGCATGGTTGTTGGTGTCAGACGGGCTGGTCTGAGTATTTCAGAAACTGCTGATCTACTGGGATTTTCACGCACAACCATCTCTAGGGTTTACAGAGAATGGTCCAAAAAAGACAAAATATCCAGTGAGCGGCAGTTCTGTGGGCGCAAATGCCATGTTGATGTCAGAGGAGAATGGCCAGACTGGTTCTAGCTGATAGAAAGGCAACAGTAACTCAAATAAACACTCGTTACAGCCAATGTCTGCAGAAGAGCATCTCTGAACGCACAACACATCCAACCTTGAAGCGGATGGGCTACAGCAGCAGAAGACCACACCGGGTGCCCCTCCTGTCAGCTAAGAACAGGAAACTGAGGCTACAATTCACACAGGCTCACCAAAACTGGACAATAGAAGATTGGAGAAACGTTGCCTGGTCTGATGAGTCTCCATTTCTGCTGCCACATTCAAATGGTCGGGTCAGAATTTGACGTCAACAACATGAAAGCATCAATCCATTCTGCTTTGTATCAATGGTTATTATTTTTTTTATCAGAGTGGTAAACACCTTTCACGCTGGTCTGTAACTCACCATTCAACCAGAAAAAGAGGAAGACTCTGACTGTTGTGTGTGTTGTGTGCTCCTGCAGTAAGTTCCTGATCTACGCGTGTCTGCTGCTCTTCTCTGTGCTGCTGTCACTGAGGCTGGATGGCATCATCCAGTGGAGCTACTGGGCCGTGTTTGCGCCCATCTGGCTCTGGAAGCTCATGGTCATCATCGGGGCGTCTGTGGGCACCGGAGTGTGGGCTCACAACCCGCAGTACAGGTCAGACTCTGCCTTTATCTGCTGATGATGAACACAAAAGCTTGTAGGTTTTGCAAAAAGAAGGCTTCAAGTAAATTATAGTCACTTTTTATTTTATATTATTTTTACTCCATATTATTTTGGGTTTTGTTGACCCAAAAAATAGTCATCCTCCACTTGTTCCAAACCTGCTTGGGTTTCTTTCTTCTGTTAAAACACAAAGGAAGATATTCTGAAGTAATGCTGGGGGAAAGCAGCCATTGGCGTCCATAGTATATTTGTTGTTCATACTATGTCTGATTTTATTCCATTGTTCTTCAGAAAGTCTTATTATGTGCTCAACAGAAGAAATTCATTCCAGTTTAAGGTAGCATGAAACTGAAAAAATATGCATTATTGTTATCGATTATTGCGATTAACGATATTTCTTACGATATAACATGTCCCTAGAAAAATGCTGTTTTTATTAGCTTTGTTTTTAAAATATTTATGTAATGAAATCAAAATAAACAGGTAAAAGATATTTTTTAGATCTAAGTCTCATCCGGGCATCTAAAATAAAGTTGTTATTTTTATTTTATGTGCATAAGTATTCTCGTTGCTTGATAATATTTTGATTGACCCATCAAAGTAGGGATGTGGGCTGGAATGAGTCGCGACCCTTGGTGTGGAGGTGAGGGAGCTCTCGGATCTCAGTCAAATTATCTTAATTTGATTAGTTTCGAAGATTTCAGGGGATTATTATTATTATTAAGTTATTATTAGGCCCACACAGAATCTGCACGTGTAGAGTTCCGCAGATTTTTAGCCCATCATTCGTTTTGTTTATTTACTTGTGTAAATGTGTGTAAATTTATATTTATTCAGTTTTTAAATTAATTTTAGTAATAATATTGACTAATATGAAAAATTCATATGATTTATTTACAATACAGCTTGTGAAGTAATATTTTCTGTCTTTTAGTAGAGATGTTATATGAGAGACTTGCTTTGTTTACCAAATAAAGTGAATCTAATTGGTTTTGCATTGTAAATATTATAAAAGTTAAAAGGCAAGTTTTTCGTAACGATACTCCCAAAATAATTCCGCATAAATCTGCAGATTTTTAACAAAATTCTGTGCTGAAATAGCAAAAAATGTCCACAGGTTTTGTATGGCTCTGGTTATTATTTACAGCCTTTTTATTTTTAGGTGAAATTTGCCTTTAATATGATAAAGGCTACTTGTTTAATTGAATTAATTTCCAAGGCCTCCAATCATCAGCATAACCACAAGTTGTTGAATGACTAAGCCCCCGTTTACACTACTACGTTTTAGGTTTAAAACGCATAAGTTTTGCTACGGCTATGCCATCCGTCCACATTCACTACGCTGGAGTTTTCGAGCCCTGAAAACGGAGCATTTTGGAAACGCTGCTGCTCCATGTTAGTGTGGATGGGGGGAAAACAGAGGCGGGGCTGCAGACATTCGTCTATCTGATTGGGGCTTTTTCCTCAATATTAAGTAGCCTACACATAGTTCAGTCTGCATTTTCTCCTTGTAAGTTCAGACTTCGCAAGTTTGATATGGAAAACAAACTCCCGAGGACACGTCGGGTAAATCTCCAAAGGGAGCAGTGTACTTTATAACCTCATTCACATCACCCTGGCTATGCTGTTTCACTATCTTAACAATACAATGAAAACGTGTAGCTGCCTATTTATTTGAGCGTCATCTTCACTGTAGGCATATTTATAACAAAACGGAGCCGATAACATCACTGCCTCCTTTAGTTTTCATTGAAAATATGAAACACACCCTCTTTTTCATTGAATATCAGTTTTAATAATCAATAATGGCCATTTATAAAAGTATAACGTACAATAAACTTACACAATATAGGAAATAAAGGCAAGCAATCAGTCAAATGTGCAGAATCAGTGTCCGCGGTTACATTAATTACTATATTAACCTAACGTATCTTTGCGCTCAGTCAAACACGTTACCTGAGAACAAGTAATAGATTCAAAAGACCAAAGTAGTGGAATATGTCGCTAGATAAACAAGATGAATTAAATCTCTCGTTTAACAAATATACTGAGATTAGATCCTGCGGTAAATCCTTGATGAACAGTCCGACGCGCACAGCTCTCATTTGGGTATGTGCTCAAAGCACGCTGCGGTGCTTGCCAGAGTGTGTTTGTGTGGTCACGTGATGTGCGTTTTCACCATTTTAATGTAGACGCAGAGTTGTTCGGAAACACTGGGTGCCAGTGTGGACGTGGATCGTTTTCGTTCTAAACGTCATTTTAAAACTACAACGTATTCGTGTAAACAGGGCCTAAAAGGCATTATAATTGAGTTTTAGGATGCACAAATGAACACTGGAGTCTCCTTAGACTGCCTTCTTCTGTGACGCTTCTTTTGACATTTTCAGTTTTTCACACGGATAATGTTAAATTTGCATCTGCCACTATGCTGACACACAGGCATTTGTAGCTCCGCCCTCTTTTGAAAAGTGCACAATCTCATTTGAATTTAAAGCGACAGTCGCCAAAACAGCTCAATTAGGATCAAAGCCTACAAGAGTCAGTTTCAAAGAGTTAAAACATTATCTGGGTGGTATTTTGAGCTGAAACTTCACACACACACACACACACACACACACACACACACACACACACACACACACACACACACACACACACACACACACTGACATTAGAGCCTAATATGTCTACTTAAAGACTTGAGTTGTGTGTTTGTCCATGTGAGTAATGCAGTGTGCTGTGTTGTCCAGGGCTGAAGGGGAGACGTGTGTGGAGTTTAAGGCCATGCTGATCGCAGTGGGGATCCACCTGCTCCTGCTCACCTTCGAGGTGCTGGTCTGCGAGCGTGTGGAACGGGCTTCGATCCCCTACTGGCTCCTGGTGTTCATGCCGCTCTTCTTCGTCTCTCCTGTGTCAGTGGCAGCGTGTGTGTGGGGATTCAGACACGACCGCTCGCTGGAGGTATTCACAGCCATAGACAAAGACCGGTCTGTGACAGATTAATACTGTGTCCCAATTCGTACACTATCCATCCTAAATAGTAGTCGAAAATAGAGTTAGTATGTCCCAAACTGCAGTATGCTGAAAAGAGCATGCAAAATGTTTCAAGATGGCCGACTGTTTCCATTGGAAATTGAAAGTGTAGACCCATCCATACTCTAACCGCTAATATTGCCCATGAGAAATTGTGTATTGGACATGAATTTGATTAGAACTACAAACTCTTAAGTGTAAAAAGTGTAAACAAACTACAAACATGGCTGACACGCAAGACCAACCGTCAAGAAGAGAGGTTTTGGCAAAGGTGTTTGAATGACTATTAATTTATCTCGCCTACTGGTAAATATTTAAGTCATGTTTTTTTTTTGTGTTGTATTTCTTTCGCAACCACAATGTGAGCTTCTATAGTCCTTTTTCTTGGCAGCTGCATGGAGGGCGGCATATCGACCAGCGTCTTCCGGTAGAATGTTTAGAACTTCCGCTTGCAGCGTTTACAAATGGTAATTTGCGCTCCGAAAATGGGTTTCAATAGCGTTTTGAGTGGATTACGGAGTGTTTTTGTGACACACAAATTTGAAAGGTGTGTGTTAAAGCCTTTATAATCTGTCAGATGTGGTTCAAGCGCGAGAGAAAAACTTTCTCCTTCACGTGTCTCCAGTCAGATATACAGTGTGTGTGTGTGTTTTCCCGGCCTGTCAGCTGTTAGTTCAGCGGCTCTTCAATACACACACGCACGCACGCACGCAATACGTTACTGCATTATAGTATATAATCCAGATTACTGGCATGAAACTTAACAGAAATGCAACTGATACTCCGCTGGCTGATGACTCTAATCGTGAGCTGTTTATGTTTCATTTAGTGTATTGTGTAGCATTTACCACGGTTTGTGTTTTTCTGTCATTTCACTTTATTTTCACTTTGTGACACTTATTCAATCCGTGTGTCAGATGGACAGTACAGGCTACATTTGTTTGGGTTGTTTATATATTTGAAAGAAAGGGAAAATGTTGACTATTAGCGATGACGAGGCTTCATTTACACCGCGCAAGATGCCGTCTGACAACGAGGGGAAAATGCCTCACGGCAGTTATTTTCCATCCCATTAGATCGCATTTTTTTAATAATCAGTCCAGGAGGTGGCGCTGATCGACAACAGTATTAGTTCAAAGATGATAAAAGCAGGTAAAATAGATTAAAACGTTTCTAAACTGTCAAAATGTGACCGTTTATACGCATCAGCTGCCGACCGGAAGTTCATAGCATTCTCCTTGCGCATACATGCAAAGCATGATGGGTAATTTTACGTTCTAAGAAAAAGGTCTATAAAGACGACTTTATATTGCATAATTATCCAAAGACCTGAGGAGATTTCTCTGCATGAAACACTCACGGATGGCGGATTAACCTGCTGCTGCATTTCCAATGTGGTGGGAAATTAAATATGTAATTAAGTATGCGAATTGGGACGCAGCATGAGGCTGCATTTTAATAAAACATCCCAACTTTTCTGGAATTCGGGTTGTACAAAATTATGAACAGAAATGTACAAAAAAAAACATAAGGTAGTCTCTTTTGGCTCTGCATATGACCCGCATGATCTCAAGTTTGTCTCCTATATATACACACATTCAGCGGGGGAAATATTGAACACGTCATGTTTTTTTTCTGGGAATAATATTTCTAAAGGAGCTGTTGACGTGGAATTGAACCAGATTTTGGTGAAAACCCAAACTATACAGACATAAAAATAAAACGACACAAATCTGAGAAATGAGTTGTGTGTAATAACAATGGTACAACAGAAGGAGAAAGTGCTGAACTACTGAAAAGTGTTTAATACTTTATATAAAAGGCTTTTCAAATGAGGGCAGCTTAAAGACGCCTCTCATATGGAGAATGAAGTCACATGCATTGCTGAGCTGTGAGTTTAGACTTCAACAGAGTGTCAAAATCTTGATGGCTCAGTGAATCTCATCTGTCAAATCTGAGCTTTATTTTGTATTTTCTATTGGATTCGGGTCAGGTGATTGGTTGGGCCATTCTACAGCTTGATTTTTCTTTCTCTGAAAGCATTTGAGAGTCTCCTTGGCTGTGTTTTGGATCATTGTCTTGCTGAAATGTCCAGCCTTGGTTCATCTTCATCATCTGCTAATGCAGATGTTGGACTGAAGCAGCTGATATTCATTTACACTGAGGAAGAGCAGAGGGTTGCTGGAGAACTACTGAGAGATTTCAGCTGCTGTCTGGGCTTTTCACCTTTCTTTCTTCATGTGTTCAATAATTTTTCCTTGTGTCATTTCATTTATTACACAGAACTTCATTTGTAAACTAATTAGTTTAGTTTTCCTTGCATGTATGGTATTCTTTGGTTGTTGTCAACATCTGGGAAAAGCTTCAAGTCAACGTCACCTTTAGAAATATGTTTTCTAAACAAAATGGTGACGTGTTCAATACTTATTTTCCTCGCTGTAGAGCTCTTTAGAGAGATGCTTTACACATGATTGTATACTTTCCCTCTGTCTCTCTCTGTGTTTTCCCATCAGCTGGAGATTCTGTGCTCTGTAAATATTCTTCAGTTTATCTTCATCGCTCTGAAACTGGATAGGATCATCAACTGGCCGTGGCTGGTAAGAGCAGCAGCTTCACTAATTGACTTCTGACAGAGTTCATCTTTAGCACAGAGATCTGATGTGTGTGTGTGTGTGTGTGTGTGTGTGTGTGTGTGTGTGTGTGTGTGCGTGTGTGTGTGTGCGTGTGTGTGCGTGCGTGTGCGTGCGTGTGCGTGCGTGTGCGTGCGTGCGTGCGTGCGTACGTGTGGGGGGGGGGATTGCGTGTGTGCGTATGTATGCATGTGTGAGAATGTATGTGTGTATGCGTATGTGTCCATGTGTGTGTGTGTGTATGTATGTGTGCGTGTGTGCATGCATGTGTGTACGTATGTGTCCGAGCTTGCATGCATGCGTGCTTATGTATGCATGTGTGCGTGTCATATGTATGTGTTTCGTGTGTGCAAATGTGTGTGTGCACATGCGAATGTGTGCACGTGTATGTGTGCGTGCGTGTGTGAATGTGTGTGCGAGCGTATAGATGTATGTGTATATGTATGTGTGTGTGTATGCGTGTTTATGCGTGAATGCATGCATGTGTATGTGTGTGAGAGTGTATATTTAAGTGTGTACATGTGTGTATTGTTCTCCAGGTGGTATGTGTGCCGCTCTGGATCCTCATGTCCTTCCTGTGTCTGGTGGTCCTCTATTATATCGTGTGGTCTGTGCTGTTTCTGCGCTCGATGGATGTGATCGCGGAGCAGCGGCGCACCCACATCACTATGGCCATCAGCTGGATGACTATAGTCGTGCCCCTGCTCACTTTTGAGGTTTGATTATGACACCAGTCATTTTCATTCAGGCAGTACAGTGGAGATGCTCAGATTGGCTTCAGTAGAGATTGAGGATTGGTTTTTGTAGTTTATTTGTATAGCGCTTTTCATAATTAATATTAATAATAATAAAAAGTGTACATTACTGCATTACTATCAAAATCAGAACAGTTAAGGTTATGAGTTACCATAACTTTATTAGTTACTAATAACTTTAATATTTAAAATATGATAATATAAATGGGTCAAAGACAATAAGAGGTTCAAGCATTAAAACAATAGTGTAATACAGCTTTACAACTACACATTAGCATGTTCCATTTCATTTTTATATTAAATTTCTTTCTATTTTTAGCACACCCCATAATGTCCATGATTTTTAAGAAAATGACAACACTAGAAAATCAGAAGTTCAACATTATCTTCTGTTGGATTCCAGGTCATATGGGACTACGTGGAAATGAACTGGCAGATGAAACTGCGAAAAAGGCTGTCTCCTTAAATGTGACCGAATGTTTAATTCCTCCTGATGACTTGAAACCCACCATCGATTTGTACATAAACGAAACATGGCAAAGAGAATGGGACAACTGCATCAATTTATATGATTTCAAGTTATATGAAATTAACCCGAAAATAAATGAAAGACATTTAGCAAATTATAATTTCGACACCAGGCATGATCAGACGGTCTATACCTGATGTCGAATTGGGCATTCTAGGTTGACATATTTATTAAATAACGAAGAATCACCTAAATGTGATAACTGCCAGACTGCTCTCACCATCAAACATCTTTTGTTGGAATGTAGAAGTTTAAATTCCATTAGACAACACTTTTATAAGGAGAGCACTTTGAAGGACATTTTTAAAAAGGTTCCACCGGGAAGAGTTTTACATTTTTTTTATCAAAAATAAAACTGAAAAATCATATTTAACTTTGAATAATTTTTTTTGTGAATTTTATGTATTTATATTTTATATATTTGTATAAGTATTTTTTTTTATTTATTTATATATATATTTTTTTATATAATACGAATTTGTTTTTATCATGTAATATTTTAATGTATATCCATTTGGCCACGAAATAGCCATAAGTTGCTGATGTGGCAATAAATATGTAATAAATAAATCTATTTTTAGCAAAAATTCAGTAATACTAAAATGTAATAAAGTAATACATTTTTACCATGATTTATCACTCAAAATGTGTTTTTTTTTTTTTTTTTGTCACAATCCTTCAAACCAGTCGGTTTTACCCATTTCCCAGCTTGAAATTAATTCATTTTGATCTAATAAAATGTACAGTACGTGTATATTTAAAATGTTTTCATATGGAACTTCCAGTCAAGCCAATTGTACTTATTATAATTTGAATTCAATTTCACCAACTGGTAATAAAATTAATTAAAATAAAATATAATAAAATCTTTTGTTTATTAGCTGAAATCAAAGTTCATTGTTGACCCAGATGCAACGTATTTTATGTTTAAGTGTTTATATATAAAGAACAATATGTAAAAAAAAGTTTTATTAATGCTATTTGCATACAGTACTTGTAGATTGAACTATAGAATATACAGTGCTCAACATAAATTAGTACACCCCATTTTGTAAATTAATATTTTTTTCCCATTTCTCAGTGAATATAGGTCATATATTTTGGTGCATTTGAGCTAAACAGATTTGTTAAATGGCTATCTTAATTAAAATAATATTTTAGTCACTGAACATCTTTAGAAATAGAAAGAGAGTATATTTAAATTCAATATTTTTTCTCTAACACATAAATTTGCATGTGTTGATTTTTGGAGCGTTATCATACCTTATTTTGTCAGATTAGCTGCAGATTTGGCTTCAGCGCTGAATAATCTAATGTATATGCACATTTAATTTAAATGAGAGATTTGTGAGAGGTGTACTCGTATATGTTGTGTGTATATATATATATATATATATATATATATATATATATATATATATATATATATATATATATATATATATATATATATATATATATATATATATATATTAGTATAAAACGAAAATATATAAAAAAGTCAGTAATGTTGTCGTATTATCATTTTAATAATGCTATCGTTTAATTATATTTTAAAATTCTAATAATCCTGGCAATAACATTCTTTAAGAAATCAGTCTGTCATAATGACTTGCAGTTCAATAAACATTTCATATAATTATCAGTGTATTTTGTTGGAAACTGATGCATTTTTATGATGCAGAGTTATTTGATGTAATAGAATTGTTATTTGCAATTATTTCAGTTGGTGGACCAAAATAGACAATAATACTAAAAAGCAACATATTTTAATTAGAATAGATTAACGATCCATATAATTAGTGATTTTAAAATGCTCACACCTATGGCAGAATCACAGAAGGATGGCTGGTAAACGGGTTTGAATGGCATGATTGTGAGAATGTTCATTAAAGTGTGGAGACTCATCATCAGTGTTTGTGTTGCTTTCAGATTCTCCTCGTCCACAAGCTAGATGGTCATTATAGCTCCAACTACGTCCCGGTGTTTGTTCCTCTGTGGGTTTCTTTAGTGACTCTAATGGTGACCACATTTGGCCAGAAAGGAGGCAATCACTGTACGTGACGTTTCTTATTATTGTGTGTGTATGTGTGTTTTCTACTATTTATAGTCTAATGGGTTATATTTGAGAATATTTTATATATATATATATATATATATATATGAGAAATATCACACAAGTAGCAGTGTGATATAGATGTAAATCCACACTGGTGGGAGGCATACGTTGGCTCGTGGCCACAGGCCGACGATATATAGCCATATCCCACTGCTACTTGTGTGATATAGTGTTTATACAAGAGTTCGACGGCATAATCGTGTATATAAAAAAGAAAATCAAACATGGAGAGTCTCAACAACTCTTAATTCAGACTTCAACTGTATATTTACATTAAAGCCCTTTTAAAGGAAGTAGCCATGCATAGAAAGAATAGTTCTTAGTGCAGTTGCCATGATTAACACTTCCCCTCTCTCTCTCTCTCTCTCTCTCTCTCTCTCTCTCTCTCTCTCTCTCTCTCTCTCTCTCTCTCTCAGGGTGGTTTGGCATCCGTAAAGACTTCTGTCAGTTTCTCCTGGAGCTCTTCCCGTTCCTCAGGGAATATGGCAACATCTCCTATGACCTGCACCACGAGGACTCAGAGATGTCTGAGGAGCTGCCCATTCACGAGGTGCCCAAAATTCCTACCATGTTTCGCAAGAAGACGGGTGTGGTGATCACCCAAAGCCCTGGGAAATACTTTGTGCCCCCACCAAAACTGTGCATCGACATGCCAGACTAACATTATAGCTCTCGTATACAGTATAGCACTATGCACTGGGATTCGCTTCGTTACGTACTGTTGAAGACGGAAACAACAATCCCGTTAAACTCGGCTCTTGTTTCCTTAAAAAAAAAAAATAGCTGCGCAAACGGACCTGTTGAATTCAGGAGCGCATCGGTCGAACTTTCCTGACCACTCTCTCGAAGGACTCCCAGAGAGATACCGTCTGTAAATAAGTGTGTTTTTTACAAGGTGTCAGATATTTTCTGTATTTTAAACAAAATGTTCATCGCTCTTAGGTTTTCTAGCTTCGCTAGCGCTGTACTGAATGGATTTAGAGATTTCATGACCGTTCCTCATTTCCACTGGGATCACAGCGTTGGTGGTTGAACAACAACAACAACAGTGTGAAAAATAGCCAAAAGAGTTTACCATATTTTGTGAGTCATGTTTATTTATGCTTTTGAATTGCTTTATTATTGATCTTACCTGCAAAGATTTATGATGTTGAAATAGTGACTTTTATTGAGATTTTAATTAGTTTGGTATAGTCCGTATTAGTGTTGTCACGATACTAGAATTCAGTACCAATTAATACTGAAATTTTCAAAACATCCATTTCTCGCTAATATTTGAGTGCTGTTGAGCTCGTTCTTAAACCGCGCTGATTTGCCATTGTGTTCACATGCTCAACAGAAATGGCTGTGATTGGCTGTGAAGGCCATTAGTTCACCGAACTCACCGCTGTTTCCTGAATGTGTTGTGGAGAGTTGCGCTGGATCTCAATGTATATCCTTTAAGTTTCAAAAAAGAAGCTGAGGTCTTCGAAGTTTTCAAGTTATAAATGTAAACACAGATACAGGGACAGTTGAGCGTATTAAAGCCGCAAAGATCAGCTGTTCTGTCTATGAGCTGACATATGAGCGACCCCGCTTATGAATAAACTTCACTGCTTTAAAACACTCCTGTGTCCCTGTATCTGTGGTTACACTCAGTAAACAGCGGTGAGTTAGGTAATCTGATGACCTTTACAGCCATTTCTGTTGAGCATGTGAACACAATGGCAAATCAGCGTTGTTTAAGAACTTGCTCAACAGCGCTCAAATGTTAGCGGAAATTAACGTTTTTAAAATTTAAGTATAGATTTGTACCGAAAATTTCAGTATCCTGACACTAGTCCAGGGATGTCAAAGATTGTTCCTGGGGGTTTAGTTTCAACCCTGCTCCAACATGCTTACCTGTAGGTTTCAAACGAGCCTGCAGGACTCAATTAGTTTGACCAGGTGTGTTTAATTAGGGTTGGAACTAAACTGCGCAGAGCTGTGGCCTTCCAGGAATTGAGTTTGACACCTATGCACTAGTCCGTATTAGTGTATGGTGCAAAAACCTGCTAAAATTTCTGTTATTATACAGACCTAATTATTTATTTTTATATATATGTATATATAATTGAAACTAAATATTGTTTCAAACTGCTAAATTGTCATTAAAAGTCACTTTGCTGAACTGCAGAGTTAAATTTTCAATATCATATTCAATATCAACACAGCAGAGATAAAGGTCCCATAATGCAATCTACATGTGTAAATAAACAGTATAATAATAAAGCAGTGAACCACAAAATACAGAAACTGTTATTTAACGGTTTGTATGTTTTTTTTTTACAGTAAACATCAGTATAAAAACATTCAATTACTCAATCAGAAGTGAACAGATTCATTTCTTTAACCTTATTTAAATGCGGTAAACCAGTGAAAATGATAAGAGAACACTTGGCCTCGGATGTGTTCAATACATCTGTTGTTTCTAAAAAAATATATAACATTAATTGGACTTTTGTAATGACACAGATTACAAGTGTACTTTATAACCTGTTCATTTAAAGCAACAGTTCACCCAAAAATGGACATTTTGTCACCGTTTACTCACACCTTTCTTGTTTTATTTCTTCTGTTTGAACACAAAGATATACTGAAGAAGAAAAACAGCCATTGACTTCAATAGTATTATTTAGTTCCTGCTATGGATATCAATGACTGCTTTTTTCATCATTCTTCAAAATATCTTCCTTTGTGTTCAACAGACGAAAGAAACTCATGTGTGATTTTGTACATTTTTGGATGAACTGTCTCTCTAATAGCCCGTACACTTGGGAATCTTTATTGATGAAATAATCACTGGCTAACAGAACTGTTTACTGTATATTCCCTCTCAGTGACCTTCTAATGATGTTTAACTGCTGTTTTAAGTGTTGACCGGTTGCAGTATGTTTCCAGATTAAACAAGCTGTATTTTTTTCCTCTCATCTTCTCATACTGTGATTGAAAAAACAAAAAAAAACAGCAGAGGGTTTCCTTCAGTCGCTCGCTCAGCTGGTCTGAGTCAACAGTAATGTATAGGGGTTTGTCTTTTGTAGACGTGGACCAATATGACGGTTTTTATGACCCTTTTTTTCCCTCTCTGTATACTTTTACGGCTCTTGTTGTTCTTTCCTTGTGTCCATTCCTTCATTAAGGCAAGATAAACCGTAGCTCTTGACAGTGCCTCACAATAATTAAACTCTTACTGTTGTAATGCTGTCTGAGTGTTTATTTGTTTTACATCTGTTTCTCTTCAGAATTATGCATTATTTTACAACCATTTCTCCCAAAAAATACCTGAAATACTGATCCAGCTGACCACAGTACACGTTTCCACTGTGATGGTCCCTCCCAGATGCCTCCAAGGCCAGAAAAGTCAACGGTGCTTCTGGACACTGTTAACATAGGGCTTCCTTTTGACAGCGTTTTAATTGCCATTTGTAGGTTTAACTACGTATTGTGGTACTTGACAAAGGTTTGCCGCAGCAGTCCTGAGCCCATGTGGTGATATGGCTTATAGTTGAATGAGGATTCTTGATGCAGTGCTGCCTGAGGGGTCGGAGATCACGGTTGTTCAGCTTAGGCTCGCGCCCTTGTCCTTTACGCACTGATTCTCCTCCAGATTCATTGAATCTTTCAATGTTATTCTGCACTGTTGAAGGTGAAATATCCAAATGTCGTCCTATCTTTCTTTCCTATCTATCTTTTTCAATCATTTTCTCAGGTATTTGTTGGCAAACTGGCGATCCTCTGCCCATCTTTGCTCCTAAAGGACTAGACTTTTCTTGGATGCTGCTTTTATACCAAATCACAACTTATTTTTTTGCTCTGAGGCATCTGGGATATACCATCACACAGTGGAAACAAGTACTGTAGTCAGATGAATCAGTATTTCAGCTATTTTTGGGGTAAAATGGACGCCGTGTGCTCCAAACCAAAGAAGGATCATCCACTGTTACCAGCAACAAGTCCATAAGCCAGGGTCTGTTATGGTATGGGGTTGTGTCAGTGCTCTTGGCAAAGGTAACTTGCACTTCTGTGATGCACCATTAATGCTGATTAGGAGATTTTGGAGCACAATATGCTGCCTTCTTTTCCAGGGACACCCATGCACATTTCAACAAGACAATGCAAAACCACATTCTGCACACATTACAGAGTCCTGCTGAGGAGGAAGAGGATACAGGTACTTGAGTGGCCTGCCTGCAGTCCCGACCTGTCTCCAATAGAGAATGTGTGATGCATTTTGAAATGCAAAATGCAACAACGAAGAGCAAAGAGGCAGTCAAGCATATTTTTTTGTAAACAACGAGTAAATCTGATAATGTGCCTGATGAAAAGATATCTCAAAACCAAGTGAATGGATCAGGATAGTGGGAGACAGAAGCAAAGCGATCTCAAGTCAGACAAAAAAAGACAGGAGAGGTAACGGTGGGCTCTTTTTGAAGATTAGACTCATTTCATTATTATCTCTGGTTTAAAAACAAAATATACAAAAACTATACCAACGGGTACATAAATAAAACATCGCTCGAAGAGATTACACAATTTAGAAATTTCAGCTGTTTGGCGCATTTCAGTAAGGTATTTTTTTTTAAAGGTAAAAGAAAAAGTAATGGTGCATTCAGTAGGAAAAATATAGTTTTAAAAGGTCTAACAAGAGTAATGCTTTAAAAAAGTAAGTTAAAAGTATATTTTTAAATACTTTTTAAATAATAAAATAATAATAATAAATATTAAATAAATAAATGTTTAAAAATCTGCATTTAAGTAACAAAAAATATAGTTTTAAAAAAGTTTTTCAAAAAGTAATGCATTGCAGTAAAAAATATGTAGTTTTTAAAAAGTAATGCTGCATTTCAAAAAGAAAATTGTGTAAAATGTCAAAAAAAAAGAAAAAATATAGTTAATATTTTATTTATTAATGCTGCATTTAATATATATATATATATATATATATATATATATATATATATATATATATATATATATATATATATATATATATTTTAGTAAATATTTCTGGTTTGTAAATGTACATCTATGTATATAAAATTGAGTTAATAACATAAGAAAATTAAGAATAAACATATATATATAAATATGCACTGGAGAAAGTCTTATTTGTTTTATTTCGGCTAGAAAAGCAGTTTTTAATTTTTAAAATCATTTTAATGTTAATATTATTAGCCCTCTTAAGCAATACTTGTTTCGATTGTCTACAGAACAAACCACTGTTATACAATGACTTGCCTAATTACCCAAACTTTACCCTAATTAACCTAGTTAAGCCTTAAAATGTCACTTTAAGCTGAATACTATTATCTAGAAAAATATCTAGTCAAATATTATGTGCTGTCATGATGACAAAGATAAAAGAAATCAGTTATTAGAAATGAGTTATTAAAACTATTATGTTTAGAAATTAGTTTAAAAAAAATCTTTACATTAAACAGAAATTAGGGGTAAAATTAACAGGGGGGCTAATAATTCAGACTTTATGTAATCATTAATAATCAAATTTTGCTTCAAAGTTTTATAATAATTATTATTATTGTTGTTGTTTATCAAATATCATTATAGAGGAAACTGATTTTTATAATTTAGTAAGTTTAAATACAAGATACTCGACATCAAACCAATACAAACAAACCCGAGCTCCAGCGGGCGGCAGCAGCTCCAGTGACGCAGCGTCTGTTCGCGGCTCCACCCAACGGCTAAACTCAAGCACAAAACAACTTTCTCAGAGACTCATGGCGTCCAAAAGGATCTCCTGACGAACAAACTCCGCACAAACTCTCCAAACAGCCTGTAACAAGCTGTCCAAATCCGCCTGTCTCTCAAAATAACAACTAAAAGCCGTCTTTACCAAGGAATCATGGTCACCGAGTGTCGACTTTAAGGCTAACCGAGCGCTGCTAGCTCAAGAGTTTGGCGTCGCGGGGAGTTTGACGAACAGTGTAAATATAGTGTAAATACGGGACTGTTTAAGGGGAGACGAGGTGAACTTTTGTCCGTGTTTGTCCGAGAGCTTATAGTTTGACTGTGGACCGGTGGAAATGGCTCAGTCGCCGGTAGCCGTTCAAGTTCCTGGAATGCAGGTGAGTTGGTGTGGAAAGGTAACGCCAGGCCATCATCATCATCTTCATCTTCTTCATTATTGAAGTAAAGCTGGTTTTATATTCGCGCAATTGATCAGTGAGAACGTGTGACACGCTTAATAAATTGTTTACCATGTTACTTTGAAATATTAAGTCTGAAATCAGATGTAACTATGACTTAATAGCACTATTTAATTGACTGTAAACAATGTTGTACTTTAATAGTCATTGGCTGCTAATATGATTTCACTGTTCAGAATTTTGCTTGCTTTTCTGAAACTAAAAAGTTTGTGTGTAAATATAAAACCAACTTTACCTCAATATTATCTTCATCTTCAAACAGGTGACATGCTCAATATATTGTTTACCATGTTACTTTGAAATATTGGGTCTATAATCACATGTAAGTATGACTTAAACAACATTAGCACTATTTATTTGACTGAATGTTTTACTTTTATAGTCATCGGCTGCTAATATGATGTTACTATTTAGAATTTGCTTACTTTTCTGACATTATATTAAGGAGAAAGTCGGAATTTGTGCATATAAAACCAACTGTACCTCAATATCATCATCATCATCATCATCATCATCAAACAGTTTATGATTGAGGTAAAGTTGGTTTTATATTCACAGATTAGTTAAGTGAACTTGTGACATGCTTAATATATTGTTTACCATGTTACTTTGAAATATTGGGTCTGAAATCACATGGGTATGACTTGAATCAACATTAGCACTATTTGTTCAGGGTAAAGTTGGTTTTATATTCGCACATTTGGGACTTTCACCTTCTAAATATTACTTCAGAAAAGAATTCTTTGGAAATACTTAATAGGGAAATTATATTATCAGCCGATCACTATTAATGTACAGTGTCATTCATAGTCAATTAAATATGTAATGTTGTTTTGAAGTCATATTTGCATGCGATTTCAGACCCAGTATTTAAAGCATCCTGTCACAACTTGCCACTGGTCTAAAATGGATTAATCTGCATATATAAAACTTTAGCCCAATTATTTAATTGACTGAGAACAATGCTGTCCTTTAGTAGTCATTGGCTGCTAATATATTTTCGCTGTTTAGACAGAGGGTCCGCGAGGTCTTAAAAAGTATTACAAATTGATATATCAATTTAGAGAAAATTTAAGGCCCAAAAACATATTTAAAAAAGCTTAAATGCTATTTTACAAGGTATTAATTTCGATATCAGTACGCTAAAGTTTACCTGAATTTAATCTTTGAATATTGTCATGCCGTGTAGTTTATGAAATAAATAAAAAACCATGCTAGATTTGACATTATGCTGCTTTGTTTACTGCAGTAACCAGGGAAACACTGTTATTCCTGCTGCTGTAAAGGCGCCACCTGCTGGATTAACATTTTTATTTAGTATGTAAATACAGTTTTAGTTTAGTATTCGTTTCTTGCAATCAGTATTTAGTAAATATACTGCAAGTTAAAATGTCGGCAGTGTTGCTGGTTGAAACCTGAAGTGGTAAATGTATGCGATGAGTCTTAAAAAAGGTCCTAAAATGTATTGAATATCAATCTCCGATTCCTGTATATACCCTGTTAGAATTTGCATACTTTTCTGAAATTATATTATTGAGAAAGTCTGAATGCGTGAATATAAAGCCAACTTTACCTCAGCATCATCATCAAATAATTTATGATTGAGGTAAAGTTGGCTTTATATGCACAAATTGCTTCAGTTGCATCTTGTGACATGCTCAATATATTGCTTACCATGTTGCTTTGAAATATTAGGTCTGAAATCAAATTCAAGTATGACTTGAATCAACATTAGCACTATATATTTATTGAGGTAAAGTTGGTTTTATATTCGCACATTTGGGACTTTCGCCTTCCAAATATAATTTCAGATAGTATGTTTGGAAATTCTTAATAGGGAAATTATCAGCAAATGCCTATCAACAGTGCGTTCACAGTCAATTAAATGTGCTAATGTTGTTTTGAAGTCATACTCTCATGCGATTTCAGACCCAATATTTAAAGTAGCCTGTCATAAGTTGTCACTGGTGTAAAATGAACGAATGTGCAAATATAAAACCAACTTTAGCCCAATTATTTAATTCACTGTGAAGCGTGTTGTACTTTGATAATCATTGGCTGCTAATATGATTTCACTAATTGTGAATGTGCTGAAATTATATTATTAAAGAGAAAGTCTGAAAGTGTGAATATAAAACTTTACCTCAATCATGTTTTGTTTTTTGGAACATATAGTAATGTTCGCCTTACAAAAAAAGTCAAAATAAGAGCAAATTACACGCATGATGCATTACATGAAGTTTAAGTAAAATAAAAAATAACTAAATATAATAAAATAAACGAAATGGACCAGGTGTTTTCCTGTACTTTACACCTTTTCTATCAAAGACAGAAGATTAATTGCACTTTTTGTTTTCATCTTCAGGACTTTTATTCAAGAATGAATCTTATTATAAAAGCCTCAAAACTGGTTTTACCTTGTGATATTTAGATTTGTGTATGTTGATTTTTTTTTTCCCCCAAACTGTAAAACTTTCGTTGCCAGTGATACTGTAAAAATTGCCAATAATACTGTAAAATTTACAATCGCGCTGTAAATTAACAATTACAGCCGTAAAACTAAAGCCAGTAATACTGTACATTTTAAATCATTATTTTACAGTGCTGCATAAGGATGT
Organism: Danio aesculapii; assembly: GCF_903798145.1. Taxonomy (NCBI): domain Eukaryota; kingdom Metazoa; phylum Chordata; class Actinopteri; order Cypriniformes; family Danionidae; genus Danio; species Danio aesculapii. The sequence continues at coordinate 2,824,878 of NC_079455.1, forward strand.
TGTTGATAAGAAAAGCATCTTTCTTAATGTTCATTACTGTCCATAGATGAGGTCATTCTCTATCATGAATTGTTTGATGATGATGGTGAGGATATTGAGGTAATGTTGCTTTTACATTCACACATTTGGACTTTTTCCTCATAATAATATAATTAAAGTATCATACTAGCATCATAATTCATATTAGCTGTCAATTATTATCAAAGTACAACAGAATGTTCACAGTCAATTGCATTAGTGCTAATGTTGTTTTCAAGTCATACTTGGATGTGATTTCAGATTTAAAATTCAAAGCACCATGGTAAACAATATAGGGAGCATGTCACAAGTTGTCATTGAATGAATGTGTGAATATAAAACCAACATTACCTCAATATAATTATGAACTATTTCTGTCCCACTTTTACATTTGCTTGCTTTTCAGTATATAGTTTTATACACAAAATCATTTCTGATTGCTAAATATACGTGTGCATGCTGGAATAAAAGAGCAGGTATAGTAATAGTTTTAGACAAATGAATTGGTTTTAATCAATGTTAGCTAATGGTTTTGTGGGACTCTACTGCTGGTAATTATTTGCATTCTTTAAGTTGTGTTTTATATGTCCCGAAACACACTTTGCTGGTTTCAATGTTTTCTAATGATTTTAATGGTGTTTGTGAATGGAGAATCTTCTATGGTTTGAGTTAGGGGTGGGCGGTACACAGGTGTCATAGTCATCACCGGTGTGACATTGCGCCACGACATGGATTTTCTAATACCATCAATACCGTAATAAATCAATTATGCGCCTTGAACGGCTGCATTTACATCAATAATAGCTAATTCTAAATAATACGGCATTCAATTTTCTTCAGACGTTCAGTTGTGGTCTGAATACATGTCCTTATACTACAGGGCTCGAAATTGCAACCATTTTGGTCGCATGAGCGCCCGAAATGTAATCTATGCGCCCTCATAATATATTTGGGAGCATTTATGTGTCTGAATATAATGGTTGTAGTGCAATCTGATTTGATTTTCTCTAAAAACTTGCTGAATCGCTCTACCCTGCTGCTGTATTGGTTCATATTAGCTGTCAGTCACTCAACGCTTCCCGCTGTCAGATAACAGGGAGCTTTTGTTACTGCAGGAAATGCAAACGGCTGAAGAGTGAAAAGTGCACAGGTTTGCAAACCTCACCTAAAGTTATAATAATAATAATGGCGCAGATGACAGCGATCATGACATGAGGTAAATGTTGATCCGCCAGCTGAGATCAATCGAGGGTTTTCGGAGAAGGTGCCCGAATCTCGATGCGTTGCATTCACCGCGTGTTCAGCGCAAATGTCCGCTAAATATAAAATCTAATACTGTAGACATCATCGCCAAAGAATCTCACCTTTACTAAGTTTACACTGAAACTACAGCTCATAACAAAGAGCGGAATTGCGCCGGTGGTCATCGCGAGAATCCTGCTCTGTCTGCTCATAAATTGGTGCGGCTGACTCGCCTGCTTTATTCCACCAACACAGAGAAATGAAGATCAGCTCATAACGAGACTGAGCATTTACAATGACCCAAACCAAAACTTTTAAGGAGTGATAGAAGTGAGACTTTCTTTTGTCCGTTCTTTCTTGAGATGTATATTATTTTGCTATTTAAAGTAATACCATGATATTATACCGTCACCGTTCAAAAGATGAAAAATACTGTGATATTAATTTTAGGTCATATCGCCCACCCCTAGTTTGAGTTGATTTTTTTCTGAAAAACGACAACAATAACAGATACTTTATAGAATTTATAATGGTTTTAATGAATGTAATCGAACGAAAATGGTTTTAATGGGAACTTTAATAGTCTTTGTGTGTCTTTCCTTTTAATTATTTGCATTCTATTTGTGGTGGTGTTAAAACCAGTAAATCTTGATGGAATATGGCCCAAAACACACTAAACCATTATTACTGGTTATAAACCATTAGTACTGGTTATGAAAATTGTCATAGTTTTAATGGTATTTGTAAATGGAAATCATTAGAATCTCCTATGGTTTGAGTTATTTTCCTCTGAATAAACAACAACAACAAAAATAGATCACAAAAGTCTTGTCGTAGATCTCAGTTGTAAGAGCAACAAATAATAACTTGACTTCTAGTTGATTATTTGGAGAAGTGGCAGAAGGTCGATCAATCATCTGTTGAACTGCATCCCAATCATCACAAATACTGCAGAAGACCTACTGGAACCCGCATGGAGCCAAGATTTTTACAGAAATCAGTCAAGTTTGGTGAAGGAAAAATGATGGTTTGGGTTACATTCGGTATGGGGGCGTGCGAGAGGTCTGCAAAGTGGATGGCAACATCAACAGCCTGAGGTATCAGGACATTTGTTTCTGCGCTCCAAGCTCATGGGAGTCATACACACAATATTAATTTTCCTCCACTGCAGCATGACTTTATATTCTATACTGGACATTATTTCTGTTCTGTGACAAGACTGTTGTCTAAGCAATGTCAGACCTTACAGTCCTAATTAAATAATTAAAAATCAACGCATGATCATATTTTATTGTGCTCAAATAAGTGTAATTTAGAGATCTTTGCCTTTCATGTAAGCTACTTCTGATACCAAACGATCAACTAGAAGTCAAGTTATTACTAGTTGTTCCTACACCTTGGATAGGCGACAGGACTTTTGTCAGGTAGTGTATATTACAAGCAGTATACACTACTGAACATTTGAACTTTAATATGGAATTCAAATGTTTATTTTTAAAACCTTTGAATATCGTTGTTTTTGCTGTGAACGCAAATATTAGAGTAGCTAGACATACACAGCACAGTTCCTACAAAGTCTGTAAAGATAATCTAATGATAGTTGAGTGTGTACTTCAGGTTTGAAGTCAGAATATATACATATAGTAATAGTATTATTTAAGGTTGAAGATCATGGCTGCACCTCTATTCCTTTTTTAACAGACAGGTCGCTGATGCAGAACACCATGGCTAGGCATATGCTTCATGTAGAGAAACACACACACTCTCTCTCACACACACACAAAGTTGGTTTTGGGGGATTGTGGGGACATTCCATAGGCGTTATGGTTTTTATACTGTACAAACTAGTGCTGTTTAATGATCAATCGTGACTAACTGCGTGAGAATAAATGTTTGTATTTTCCTGTTTATTTGTGTAAAGGTATAACAAAATGGGTAAAAAAATACTAATTTTGTAGGATTTATAAGCCTTTTGAAAAATGCAGACATGAGCAGTGTCCTCGTAAGTCACCTTCTTCTTTAACCCATGTCATTATACAAATCTGTGTCTTATATCACATAAACACACACACACATGCATTTTCTTTCCTATATTAGTGAGGACTTGTGTAGACTTTCATTGGTTTTATTTCAGGTTAATGACATTGTCTATGGCCTAACCCTTCCCTAACTCTCACAGACAACATGCAAATAATAACCTGTCCCGATTTGTAAGCCTTATTAATCAGTGAGGACAAGTGAAATGTCCTCAATAATGGGTCATTTTGAAATTTCTCTATACAAGCGAGAACAACTGAGCCCTAACATGCATAGCACTGAATGTATGTCTGTACACACACACACACACACTCAGTGACTACTCCGCTGTGACACCTAAGCAGAAAAGTACATTCCTGGTTGTATTGTTAATCATTACGCAGAGGTTTGCTCATTAATGTAGCACTTGTGACGTGCCTTTGGAGTGTTTATTTACTGAGTTTTCCCCGCAGTCTTGTCCTACACAGTTGTCCATTCATTCAAGCGATGTTTTAATAGCACCATGAAGGCGTGTCATAGTCTTGGGCGTAGAGTCGGGGTGTTTCCGTCTCTGGTTTACCGTGGTTTGCACCTGAGTCAGCCAGACAGGAACAGCACACTCGGATGAAAGCTTGTCGTGTCATGTAGTTTGTACCCTCGTGCATTATCCCGAAAGCTTTTCTGCAGTCCCTGAGGGGATCTGCCTTTCTGCCGTTTCATGCATTTATAAAGCCCTCAGTGGAGGAAATGCGTCCAGCTGATAAATCGTGTGGGGGTACAAACACACCCCCTTGTGAGCTTGTTGGCATACAGATAGCCCTGTCATTAACGTCGCGGTCTGTGCACAGGGGTTTATCTGAAGGACACAGGCAGTGAAGCAGGATGCATTTTGGGGGCGATCACGCAGAATCTGCTTTTGAGTTTTGTAAACCTGAAGCTAACTCTTCTGCCTTGTTGGTTGACTTCTGAAAAGAGCTGTGCGCTGCACTTTTTGTGTTGCCAGGCAATCTTTAAATCAACTGTGTGTGTGCAGCAGCAGTGAAGTCCCTTATATATGTATGAATATATATGTATGAACTTGAGTTCAACTCAAGTCTGTGAACAGTGGATGAATGAACAACTTCAGACACGGATATAGTTGGAGGCTTGTGGTATTTATAATTTGTGGAGAGAGAGTGTTTCTATTCCAGGACTGTATATTATAAAATGCATATAAGCCACATATGGCACATTTCCTCTGCATGGGGACAGCTTGCTGGCTTACTTTCCACTGTGGACAATATTAGTAGGGCTGCACAATATATCACAAAATTATCATGATGTGTGTGTGCAATAAACCTATCGCAGACATGGCGATTAAATTACATTTATGATATTCATGGTCATTATCGTATTACAACCAGCGTATTAGTGTCCGTGTAAATGTACTCATTGTGTCCATGATCGTACATTCTTAAAACTCTATCTGACCATTCTCCTCTGACCTCTGACATCAACAAGGCATTTGCGCCCACAGAACTGCCGCTCACTGGATATTTCCTCTTTTTCAGACCATTCTCTGTAAACCCTAGAGATGGTTGTGCGTGAAAATCCCAGTAGATCAGCAGTTTCTGAAATACTCAGACCAGCCCGTTTGGCACCAACATCCATGCCATGTTCAAAGTCCCTTAAATCCCCTTTCTTTCCCATTCTGATGCTCGCTTTGAACTGCAGCAGATCGTCTTGACCATGTTTACATGCCTAAACGCATTGAGTTGCTGCCATGTGATTGGCTGATTACAAATTTGCATACAGGTATACCTAATAAAGTGTAATAATAAACCTCAGAGTGAACTGGAAGTTACAACCTGCATTACTTTCATATTGTGATACATTTCAGAGTGAAACCTTCACAGATTCATTTTTTTAAGTCTGTTTTTATTCCATGCAGACTATAAAACTAATGATCTGAATAAAAGAAACAAACGCTTTAAATAATTCAAGATAGTCAATGTAACATGCAATCTTTTGCCTCTTTTAGAGCTGGCTAAACTTCCTTGTGGACATAATAAATATCTGTAGCTGCAATAGTTAACCGATACCAGTTAAACATCTGTTTTAATTGATTTCTAAGGTTTCTTGGAACATTATTGACTGACATGGTGTGGTGTGGACATTCTTTCAGTTAAAAGCTGTGGCTTATTGTTTTTTGTAATTGTTGGAGGCCAAAATTAATTGAATTTTGATTTATTGCTCCTCTCGAATGTTGCATCATGCCAAAGTAGACAATTCTGTTCATTTTCAAGCCTTATTTTCGTTTGTAAAATCTCTTTCAGTGTTATGGGATGTAAGGTTTATTCCATCTATAGGGTATCATCGTTGTCTCATTATTACTCATGACTTTGTGCTTATCTTGTAAGAAGACGGCATGTCTCGCTTAATTATTCACAGCAGCTTATGTTGATTTCCCTTGACGGATGCTTAATCATGAGAGCGTACTGTAAGAGAGAAATGTGTTTAGATTGAAAGGGGTCTTTGACACAAACTTAGCATTTGTACACTCAAAAAATGATGTTTGTTTAAACTACTTGTATAAAATAAGCAGAAACAACACAATTCTTGATTGTTTGTTATTTAGTTTTTTTTGGCACAACTTAATAGTTTTATGTTCAGTCCACTTAAATGTGAGCAGGAAAAACGTTTTATCCAATAATAAAAAATGCGCATAAACTACCATGAAAACACCCATTAAATTCCAGCATGTGCATCAAAACAGTATATGTGATTTTGCTTCAGTGCACATTGCGTTTTGTCAACGTGTTCCAAGACACAAACAAAGAGCTTAAAGGGCACCTATGGTAAAAAAATCTACTTTTCAAGCTGTTTGGACAGACTTATGTGCATGTATGGTGTATAGAGCGTCATATTGGGGTGATATAAACACACCCAGTGCTTTTTTTTCAATTTAACAACATAAAAACGGTGGACCAATTGGATCGGTTTTCAAACCGACCGCAACTTTACGTAGGAGAGCGGTCCCCCCGCCCACCAATATTGATTGACAGGCGCTTCATCATATCCTCAGTTTGTTGATTCACGTCCGCCATTTTCAGCGTGAGTCGAAGCGATATCACTAAAGGAACACGCTAGCTCTATTTTTAGATGCAAGGCTCATTGGGCTCAACACAAGAGCAATATTCTCCACATTATCGCTCTAATCGGAATTATTGGTTGTGTCTTTAGATAGGTTTGCAAACATGTGTACTTCTCATTGAGTCTACCTTATACTTTAGCCGTTTGCATTTCTCGTGATCCCAGAAGCTCCCTGTGATCTTAACTAGCATGCGTTTTAGAATTCTAAACATCGGTTTCTATCAGGGTACACTCAAGTCGATGGCTGGGCGCCGCGGACTGCTGCAGAAACCTATGTTTAGAATTCAAAAATGCGTGGCGCGACGATTCGGGACACTTCATGTTTCTGCCGCGCCACAGAGAGTGTCTGGTGTACCTTGTCGCGGCTTCGAGCGGCGCATCCGGTGCCTCAGTCAAAGTTAATTCAGTGTGCGTGGTTATTAGTTTCTGTGTACAAGCTCAACACTTGAAACTAGCACACAGTTGGCTGTAAAACTGTACAAAGACACAAATGATTTTGTACTCTCTGCTTGGTCTGTGTCCGAGTCGTATATGTACGACTGATTGCTGAACCTTTCACTCCAGCTCCTTCTCTGTCTGCTTGTCAGACTCTGTTGGCCCTGCCCCCTTGTTACGTTGGTGGGAAGCCGAAACTAATTTACGTGTGAAGCAACACACCCATAAATCGGCGAACTGTGGACACGCCACCAACATGACACTTTTTAACACATTATAATAAAACAATCTGAATTGTGTTTTAAACTGAATCTAAACTGGCTCACTCAGAAGAACCATAATATTAATATTAAATCATAAAAAGGGGTAAACTATGTGCCCTTTAAAGTCACCAAGAGGCGACACTCAGTAGAACGTGCCATTGGAACCGCAGCGCCAGCAACATTCCTATTATTCTTTTTGTGACCTTTATGTTCCAGAACAGTCGAACAGATCCTGAGGAGCTGTTCACGAAACTGGACCGTATCGGCAAGGGATCGTTCGGTGAGGTGTTTAAAGGTATCGACCGGCAGACTCAGAACGTAGTGGCCATCAAGACCATCGATCTGGAGGAAGCAGAAGATGAAATCGAAGACATCCAGCAGGAGATCACCGTCCTCAGCCAGTGTGATAGTCCTCACGTCACCAAATACTACGGCTCTTACCTAAAGGTATGGATTGACTTGTTATTCACATATGTTAAAGGGCACCTATTATGCAAAAATGTTTATTTATAATCAGACTTGATAAAAGCAGTCTGCAGAAACACTTTGACATTCTCTCTTTGTACATGTCATCAGAGGGGGAAAGCCCGGCAACACTAGTGACCATCTGTCCCTCATTAGCATAGGACGTTAATCTTGTTCTTGAATCTGCCACTATGCTGACACACAGGCATCCGTTGCTCCGCCCTCTTCTGAATAGAGCACAATCTCATTTGAATTTAAAGCAATAGTCACCAAAACGGCACTATTTTTATCAGCGTAAAAGTGTCAGTTTCAGAGAGTTATAAAACATTGTGTGGTATTTTGAGCTGAAACTTCACGTACACACTCTAGAGACATATTTTAATTGTAAAAAGGGGCATAATGGGTTTTATTTGTATTCCAGAAATTCTTCATGTATTAATTACTATGTTGGGGGAAAAAAAATCGCTAAACAATTCAGAGTCAATTCAAGCAGAGATGCTTTGTTCTCTTACAAAAAAAAAAGAGGAATACATATTGAGATCATTCAATTAACTGCATGGAGAAAAAGGAGAGTTCACCTCTTTATCAAAGAGCTGTGCAGATCCAGAAATTCAGTTTATTTCAGGGTATTTGTGACGTTTTCGTACTTTGCTTGTGATACTGCAGCAACAGATCACAACTTTCTGAAAACAAATCCTGAACAGAATCTGGCAGAAATATATGGAGACACACGGGTGCACCAGGCACTGAAACTAGTCAGCTAGAGGAGTGGTTGTCAATTATTCACCACATTTTGTCTTTATATGTCATATAATGTTCTTCTTTGTGTGTGACAGCACTCTGGAATTTGGCTTTCAATTGTGCGGCGGCCCTGTGCTGTCAAAAAACCCTGTAAAATGCTTTTTTTCGGATGTGAAAAACTTAAAAATAAATCTAACCAAATCTGATTTTTGTTTATGTGACAGTTCAGTTTTTATGATAGGTTTATCAGGCATTTAGTAAATGTGATTGACAAAATGTGAGGTCATATTTATTTTTTTAATATGTTTAATTAATATTTTAAAACCTTGGACGAAATTTTTATGTGCTGTAATCTTTACCCTTTATCAGAAAACTTATCATAAGTGTTTATTTTTTAATAATAAGATTTATACATCGACTTAACGCGGAATAATGAGCCGTCCACTACCTACTGCGCCACTGCGTTGCCCTTTTTGGCCCAAGATATAACCTGAAAATCTGCAATCTTGAGGGTTTGATTAAAAAAAAATCTAAATATTGACAACAAAAAAAACACATTTACAGTTGAAATTTAAGGTGCAGGGCTCGAAATTGTGACCGTTTTGGTTGCATTTGCGCCCGAAATTTTATCTATGCGACCTCAAAATATATTTGGGAGCATTTGTGCGAGTGCATAAATTGTTGTTGTGCGAAAAATTTCACGTAGAATGCATCTTTGCACCAAAAAACCCCAAACGCTGCGCTCAGGAAAGGTTTAAAGCAGTTGTCATGTCAACTTGCTGCAGTAAACAAATCCTGCATTGCTTTCCCCGCCTTCAAGCTCTTCTGATTGGCCCACTGCTCTGGAACAGAACGCAAATGGATTGGTTAATATCAGCTGTCAATCACTCAGTTCAGATGAGACCGAGCTACAGCCACAAAAATGTAAAGGTCTTGATATGAGAGAATGAAAATAACACTGACAGATTTTGTTTTAGAAACCACTTAAAGTTACAAATAATGGCACATCTTATTATTGATCATGTGGTGATTGTTAATCCACCATTTACACTTTACGAAGAGTGGATAAAAGACTTCCAGTGGGTTAAAGTCCGCTATGAAAATGACTAAAGCCATTCACCGTAAAGCCGGTGGAGTGGCGTTTTCAGGTAACAGCGTCTGCCACATCTACACATTTTAAGCACAAGATGTTCTAACGTTATTTCATTTTTCATTTAACAGTCACGATACTGTCAGTCGTGCGATATACCGATATATTGTGCAGCTCTAACTCGCAGCCCTGCAATATGTACCGCTCTGAGTTGCAGTGCTTGTGTTTGTAAAACGCTTGGCTTCAGCTGTAATTTGAGGATGAAGTACTGCAGTATTGTCATATCGTCATCACTGTGTGCGACTCTAGCGCATGCGCAGTACGCATGGCTGACTCTGGATGGAAATGAACATAAAAGATGTCTGAGGATTATTTTAATGGCGAGTTTTAAAGTTGTTTGCCTGCAAAGATTTGATGCCACCGATGATTCATGACCAAACCCTTTGTGCTATGTCACAATACCTGTATTTCTGGAAGCCTGCCAGCCAGAACGTATGCTCATAGATTTTGTCTGGCCTCTTTGTGAGTGAGTGAGTAAGTGTGTGTGTCTGTACATTGATGGCACATTGAGTGTTCATTTTAGGGCTCAATGATACTGGGAACACATGTGATCTTGTTGAGTGTTGCGATTAATGATATTTACTGATAAAATAGCATTTTTAGTGCTATATCATAAAAATTTTTAAAAAACTGATGTAATTATCATACTAAAATAAACAGGTAATAGATTTTATTCATCTTATTAATTAATATTTAGACTTTAAAACACCACAAATGACTGAACTTCACCGTAGATTCTGATTCTCGTTGGCTGCTGTTATTGTCCTCTTTTGTCTTGGCATTAGTGTTTATTTTCTGCCTTTGGTTAAGGTTAGGGTTGCTGGAGAGGTGGAGATGAAGATAAAGTCCCTAACTGATTGGTCAAATCTGGATAAAAAACCTGTTTGTGCCCCACTCAAATGCTTGGCACATACTTTTATCGATAATGATACATATATATATTTTGTACACTCAACGGCCATTTTGTTTGGTACATCTTTCCAGTAATGGGTTGGACACCTTTTGCCTTCAGAATTGCTGAGAACTGGCGACTGTTGAGGCCATTTGAGTACAGTGAACTCATTGTCATGTTCAAGAAACCAGTCTGAGATGATTCACGCTGATTTATGATTTATGACATGGCGCGTTATCCTGCTGGAAGTAGCCATCAGAAGATGGGTACACTGTGGTCATTAAGGGATGGACATGGTCAGCAACAATACTCAGGTAGGCTGTGGCGTTGACACGATGCTCAATTGGTACTAATGGGCCCAAAGTGTGCCAAGAAAATATCCCCCCGCATTATTACACCACCACCACCAGCCTGAACCATTGGTAAAAGGCAGGATGGATCCATGCTTTCATGTTGTTAATGCCAAATTCTGACCCGACCATCCGAATGTGGCAGCAGAAATGGAGACTCATCAGACCAGGCAACGTTTCTCCAATCTTCTATTGTCCCAGTTTTGGTGAGCCTGTGTGAATTTGTAGCCTCAGTTTCCTGTTCTTAGCTGACAGGAGTGGCACCCAGTGTGGTCTTCTGCTGCTGTAGCCCATCCGCCTCAAGGTTGGTCGTGTTGTGCGCTCAGAGATGCTCTTCTGCAGACCTCGGTTGTAACGAGTGCTTATTTGAGTTACTGTTGTCTTACTATATGCTGGAACCAGTCTGGCCATTCTCCTTTGGCATCAACAAGGTATTTTCACCCACAGAACTGCCGCTCACTGGATATTTCCTCTTTTTCAGACCATTCTCTGTAAACCCTAGAGATGGTTGTGCGTGAAAATCCCAGTAGAGCAGCAGTTTCTGAAATACTCAGACCAGCCCGTCTGGCACCAACAACCATGCCACATTCAATGTCACTTAAATCCTCTTTCTTTCCCATTCTGATGCTCAGTTTGAACTGCAGCAGATCGTCTTGACCATGTCTAAATGCCTAAATGCACTGAGTTACATAATCTGACCTGAAGATGTGACATTAATGCATCTTTTTTTTTCATTTAAAAGTTCTTATGCACAGCTAACAACAACACGTTGGTAGTTTCTTAAGATAAGAAAAAAGAGACATGGTCACAGTTGCGAGTAGTGGGATTAAATTGGTTAGCAATGGCATTAATAAGACTGGAAGAGTTGATGTGTAATTCTGTTGTTTTGGTTTCTTCAGGGTAGTAAACTATGGATCATTATGGAGTATCTGGGAGGAGGCTCAGCACTGGACCTGGTGAGAAATCCCACTTTATGTTTGAGCTTTTATAGCTCCTGAACATCCTGCCTGTCATGTGCTCTCAACCTGTCTGTCTGACTGTGTTTGTGTGTGTGTTTGCAGCTGCGAGCTGGGCCCTTTGATGAATCCCAGATCGCTACCATGCTGAAAGAGATCTTGAAGGGTTTGGACTACCTGCACTCGGAGAAGAAAATCCACAGGGACATTAAAGGTGTGTGTGTGTGCGTGCGTGTGTGCGCAGAGCGTTTGTCTCCACGTGAGGAATATTTGTGTCTGCGTGGATGAGTGAGTGGGTGTGACCTCTTTGTTTTTCCACTGCTGTTTGTTTTTCCACTTGTTTGAGTTCTCCAGGGTGAGGTGATTCCGGCTGCTCCGTCTCCAAATATCTGCACTGATTAGTGTTTGATCTTCATGCAGTTTAATTTTAGAGAATATTGTTTGCTTGCATGTTTTTTTGGCTTTAAGTATGTCATTTTTTCCAAACAATGTTATTAGAAGTAAAAGAGTTTTACCAAAAGGACATTTATTTTTATTATTATTATATAAGTGCAAGATATCAGCTTACATTTCCAAACTATAACTTTGGCATCAATTGTAATAATCCAGTGAGATTTTTGCATAGGCAAGCAATCTTCAACAATCACCACAAAGAAACAGAACAAACACAAAAAACTGAATCCACAAAAACTATGCGGAAGTGTTCAGAGGACAAAAGCAGGACAAAAAGTGTGGTCACACCAATTGACAGCGGAGCTTTTTTATGGCACAGTCTATCGGTTCTTCTGCTCGTGATCATGTAGAGGAAAAGCATACAGTTAAACCGTTGACTTACCATTTCTGAATCCATTCAGCCAATCTCTGTCAGGTCTGTCAGGGGCGCTTTTAGCTTAGCTTAGCTTAGCATAAATCATTGAATCAGATTAGACCATTAGCATCTCGCTCAATCCAAAAATAGCTTTGAGAATTTTCCTATTTAAAGCTTGACTCTTCTGTGGTGTGCACTAATCAAAAATTGCTGTTTTAAAATGAGAACATTTATTCAATTATTGTTTGTTTTTTTGCGAGATGCTGCATATAAAACGACATGTCTATCAATTTCCTCAATCTCCAAGTCTGACAGGAGCACGTTTAATAAGGTTGAAATGGATCACGGTTGATCTGTATGGATCACAATTCATGGTTCGGAACGCACGTGACCCGCGGATTAATAACTTTTTTTAACTCGTAGGGTAATCCAACATTTATAACAATTGCAGAGAGATCACCTCCCACTTCATTCAAATCACGTGTATGAAAGCATTTTGGCTTCCCTGTAAAATACAATGATGACAAGTAGTTGTGGTGGGACCTAGCTAAACGCTTTCTTAGGCTATTGATTAAAGGTGTTTTCTGTCACTGTTTGTTTATCCTGCATTAACGCATTCAGTGTAAAGCTGCACGAATAAACATTAAAAGATTGTGAGCTCAATTCAAACCTGCATAACATGAACAATAAATGATAATGATTATTTACACATGTTTATTAATCCTTCAATGCACTGCAGTCAAATCTGCTTTTGACCAAGAGATTCAGTGAGCTTTTTCAGTGAGTTACAAACAATTAAACAATACAGAAGAACTGGGAGAACAGTTTATAGATCAGATATAAAGTCTGATGTAATCTGATGTAATTGCAATTACACTGTGTAACCAACAGGGGGCGACAAACCACCATCAAAATTATGCCACTGAATAGGTTTTCAGAAATGATACACCTATAGCATGATGAAACATGAAGCTTAATGTGTGAATTGTTGAATTATTAATTGAAAATTAATACGATATGTTGTACAAGATGTTAGATTTTTATATTTAGCATTATCAGCAACAGTAGCAAAGATCATATTTCATATTGAATACCTTTTTTCACCTGGTTCTTTCTTGATTTTTATTTGTAAATTTTATTTGTTATTTGTAAGTTCTGTTTGTGCACACTAATGTTTTTTGCAGTAATATTTATGTATAAATGGAAAGCAAATGACCTTTGTCGCCTCCCTTTTTTTGCTGATCCAAAAAATGGTTCGATCCGTGACTCAAAAACCGCAGTGTGATAGCGTTTTAGCGTAGCTTAGCATAAATCATTGAATCGGATTAGACCGTTAGCATCTTGCTAAAAAAAAAAAGCTGAATTCTTTCCTGTTTAATGCTTGACTGTAGTGTATGCTAATGCAAAGTTGCTATTTTAAAATAAGAAAATTCATAAACAATTTACATTTTTTAATTCAATTTTTTAGATTTTTGAGTGAGATGCTAATGGTCTAATCTGATTCAGTGATTTATGCCAAGCTAAAAGTGTATATAAATGGTATATAACACACTAGATATATAAAATTGCATGTCTAGACCACAGATGATGGCGACCACAGATGAGTGTGATATTGAACTAATACCCCTGTCTTCAGGACACACAATATGTCTTTGTTGTTTTTTGTTCAGTCGAGTAGTTTTTCAATGGTTTCTCTCTGTTGTGTCTTCTCTTCACATGGTTGCAGCCGCTAACGTGTTGTTGTCTGAGTCTGGCGAGGTGAAGTTGGCAGATTTCGGGGTTGCGGGACAGCTGACGGACACACAGATCAAAAGGGAGACGTTTGTGGGCACGCCGTTCTGGATGGCGCCGGAGGTCATACAACAGTCCGCCTACGACTCAAAGGTCAGTCCTCGGTGCTCACTTTAACCAGCACCAGTGTTGGGTAAGTTACTTCAAAAAAGTAATTAATTACTAATTACATCATTAAAATTTAATTTGAATTAGATTTTTAATTACTCTATCTGAAAAGTTACTCGATAAATTATTAAACTACCGGACTCAACACAACTTAAAGCTGCGGTATGTAAGTTTTTGACTCTTCTAAAGCATAAAAACACCATAATATGTTTGCAGATATTTAGAAACATGCTCAGTGAACATTCTTGTTTATCTGAAAAACAAAGTCAGATATATATAATGTGTTTTGCATGCCCGAACGTCTGTCTTTGTTTTGGTCATTTAACCCGCCCACTGCTAGTTTAGCCAATCATATTTCAGCATCCCGGGTCGCCTTGGTGTAAAACAGAGCATTTCATTCATTCATTCAGGAAAGCTCTCAAAGTGTGTGTCCGATATGAGGCGCCAGTGTGGACAAAAAATCAAGCGAACACAGAGAGACTGAGTACACACAAGAGAGACCGAGTGCACGCGAGAGAGACAGAGAGACTACTAAAGTTACTATTAATAATTATTAAGGACATGGCAATTCAGATTCTTGCGCTGAATATAAAGTAATTATTTTAAATTTTATTTAATTTTGAGCACTTATCGTTGTGGAAAGGGATAATGCTATCAGACATGTTTAAGGATTTTTTAATTGCAATTTGAACTAGATATTAAAGTTTGAGGACAAACTTTATGGTGGCTTGAAAAGCCGAGTCTGAATTAGCATGTTACTAGCATGAATTAGCAAGTAACTAGCATGATTTTAACATAAATTAGCATGTAACTAGCATGATTCTAGCATGAATTAGCATGTTACTAGCATGTTTCTAGCATGAATTAGCATGATTCTAGCAGGAATTAGCATGTTACTAGCATGTTTCTAGCATGAGTTAGCATGTTACTAGCATGTTTCTAGCATGAATTAGCATGTTACTAGCATGATTCTAGCATGAATTAGCATGTTACTAGCATGTTTCTAGCTTGAATTAGCATGTTACTAGCATGAATTAGCATGTTACTAGCATGATTCTAGCATTAATTAGCATGTTACTAGCATGTTTCTAGCATGAATTAGCATGTTACTAGCATGTTTCTAGCACGAATTGGCATGTTACTAGCATGTTTCTAGCATGATTTAGCATGTTATTAGCATGATTCTAGCATGAATTAGCATGTTTCTAACATGAATTAGCATGTTATTAGCATGATTCTAGTATGAATTAGCATGTTACTAGCATGATTCTAGCATGAATTAGCATGTTTCTAGCATGAATTAGCATGTTACTAGCATGATTCTAGCATGAATTAGCATGTTACTAGCATGATTCTAGCATGAATTAGCATGTTATTAGCATGATTCTAGCATGAATTAGCATGTTACTAGCATGATTCTAGCATGAATTAGCATGTTACTAGCATGATTCTAGCATGGATTAGCATGTAACTAGCATGATTCTAGCATGAATTAGCATGTTACTAGCATGTTTCTAGCATGAATTAGCATGTTATTAGCATGATTCTAGCATGAATTAGCATGTTACTAGCATGATTCTAGCATGAATTAGCATGTTACTAGCATGATTCTAGCATGAATTAGCATGTTACTAGCATGTTTCTAGCATGAATTAGCATGTTACTAGCATGTTTCTAGCATGAATTAGTATGTTACTAGCATGTTTCTAGCATGAATTAGCATGTTACTAGCATGATTCTAGCATGAATTAGCATGTTACTAGCATGTTTCTAGCATGAATTAGCATGTTACTAGCATGTTTCTAGCATGAATTAGCATGTTACTAGCATGATTCTAGCATGAATTAGCATTTTACTAGCATGATTCTAGCATGAATTAGCATGTTACTAGCATGATTCTAGCATGGATTAGCATGTTACTAGCATGTTTCTAGCAGGAATTAGCATGTTACTAGCATGTTTCTAGCATGAATTAGCATGTTACTAGCATGATTCTAGCATTAATTAGCATGTAACTAGCATGTTACTAGCATGATTCTAGCATGAGTCAGCTTGTTTCTAGCATGAATTAGCATGTTGTTAGCATGATTCTAGCATGAATTAGCATGTTACTAGCATGACTAGCATGTCGCTATTGTGTTGCTAGCACCTTTCTAGCAAGATTAGCATGTCAGTAGGAAGTTTAAACTGTTAGCATGTGTTAGAAAAGCTAGTCACAGTCTCTGGGACAGTGGCTAGGGTGCTGAAATTGGTTGCTAGGGAGTGGCTAGTAAGTTTAAAGGTAATCAGTGATTGGCTGCTGGCTAGACTGAGTTGAATGAGGCCAGACTCTAGTCTGTAGGACAGTCTGATGCAGAGTTCTGAGCTCACAAAGGTTGATCAAATGTTAAGTCAATGGGAGTCTTTTACAATGGAAGTCTATGGGACAGTTGCTAGGGTGCTGTAAGTGGTTGCTAGGGAGTGGCTAGTAAGTTAAAAAGTCATCAGTTATTGGCTGCTGGCTAGACTGAGTTAAATGAGTCCAGTTAGAAGTCTGTAGGACAGTCTGATGCAGAGTTATGAGCTCACAAAGTTTGACCCAATGTTAAGTCAATGGGACTTTTGGGTTTTTTCTGGGTCGTTTTTCGGAAAACCCAAGGTCGGATCAGTTAGAAAAGATATAGCAACCCGAGTCAGACCAGTTTGAAGGTTTGACGAAAGTTTGAAGTATGTAGCTTGAAAGGCCTAGGAGGAGATACACTTAGAAATTAGTCTCAGAAGAAGAAGAAGAAGAAGAAGAAGAAGAAGAAGAATAATAATAAGTTTAAGATAGATAACAATATGCTGGCTTTTCAAGCCACCATAAATATCCTGTACCATATAATGCCTTGGGGACACAAATGGCACCGAATAGTAGAAATGACCCAATTACAAATGTTTTGGTGATACAAATTTGAATTGAGAGAAGGAGATTTAACATACAGAGCATTTGTTTAAGCTTTAATTTTCCAACATGTTTAGAGGACGTCTAATATTAAGTTTCGTTATTTTGTTGCACTGCAGTAGCCTCTACTGCAAAAGCGCTGCAGTAAAAATGATTGGAGCTGTCAACACATCAGTGAGTTCAGAGAATTTCCTCTCCTGTTGTAATTTAGTAATTGGATGAATAAAAACTCTGAATAAAACCAAAGTCCCTTTTATAGTATCCTAAAGCCTTAGATTGAACCCATATAAAGAAAAGATAATATATCAGTTTATTATATTACAGGCCTAATGAATTATTACATGGTAAACTATAATAGTGGCCTATATTTAATGGTGCTCAACATATCTGCTCTAAGTTGTTTAAGTATAAATGCATTTTTAAGATATTAATCAATATATAATAATTAATAATATTAGAATAGAACTAGAAAAGAATTTAAAAAAAAAAAAATTCAATTTGTATTTATTTTTTTAATTTATATGATCACTTCCAGTATTTTTTAGGACACACCCGAGTAATAAATAGCTTTTAAAGTGGGCAAAACTCCTCAAATATCTTAAATAAAGTGCAAATTATAACTTCACAAATGTTACAGTTGTATTAACAAAACGTGCCATCTTTACATTAAATGGAACCCATGGAAACGCATTAGTAAACAGGGTAATATTAGTAATAGTAATTAATAATAGTAACCTTAATAGTCTCTCGGTCTCTCTCACACCCCAATATTTGGCCTTTCTTGACCCAGCACTCGGCTTCTCTTGCGTCCACTTGATCTTACTCGCGCGCACATTCAGTCTCTCTCGCACGTACTGCGTTCACTTGACTTTTGTCCACTCTGACACCTCATAGTCCGTGACCGAAATCCGACCTCTGGTGGACAGTAACACAGATTCAGAGTTCCACATGAGGTGATTATTAATTAGCGAAACGTAAACATTAGATGAGCAGGTTACATTGTGACCCTGTGTCCTAACAACACATTACATGACGAGATTTACAGTGATAAGCAATTTGGTTGTTTGCACCAGACGAAACACGACAGGAATGTAAATACAGCCATTCAGAAGCACAGAATATGCACTCACTGCACTCCAATGAAATGGTACGGTTTATAGTCTAATTAATACATAATAAACCTCTTTAACATTATTAAATGTAGACGCTGAATCACTGATATGTGTTGGCTTGCACTGAGACACGGTTCTAGAGTTCTTTATTTCATTTTCAAGGTCTGGGGTGAACTACTTAGCAGTCCTCTCTATATAAATGACATGCAATTAAACATTTCCTAAAGCTGCAAATGCTATGGAGTCTAACGCCTGAAGGCCTTAAACTCACTTGATATGTTTACACAGCACAAGCCTTTAAAAACACATGCAAATGATGAACGAAGTCTACATTGGTTGAACTTTGCAGATCCTTAAATGACATGCATCCTGAACTGTGGTTCAATCCTAATCCTGCTCATCCTGTGCTGTGACTATTGCACATACGTCAATGCTGAATATATTCAGTCAAAATGATTAGCCCTCTGATGAAGTTTCAATTTAACAATATTCTCAGCGTGCTGTTTAAGAAAGAGAAGTGTTTTTAAACACATTTTTAAAGATAATAGTTTTAATAATAACTTGAGCATGGCATTCCATCCATTTACTTAACTTGAATGTGTAAAATATATATATTTATTAATTTCAACATTTGTTTTGGTTATATTATACTTTGCTTATTTATATATATAAATGTATATAGCTTATTTATATATTAGAATTATGGCATTATTGAATATTTAATTGTGTGCAATGCAATTAGTAAAGTATTTTTTCTTTACTGCTGAAGCTTTGTTTACCAAACAAATGGTTCAAGCTGATTGAATATGCATTTTAAACCTTACATAAAAGTTGCCTGTCTTTATTTTTAGACATATTTTTAAGTTTTCAGCTCAAACTCTCCAAATTATTCCACAGAAATCAGATTTTTATTACAAAATTCTGCGCAGAAATAGCTAAATAAAGTCCACAGATTGAATCTGGCTTTGTTTATAAATAAAAAAACTATATCCACCCTTTTTATTATTCTAAAATATAGAATTAAGAGTTTCTAAGAGACCTTGAACTTCTCTTTTTTTAGTTTTCATGTCAAATGTCCAGGTAAGAGTTGAATATTTATGATTTAAACTTAAATAAACAACATGGCCCTGTTTTAGCATTGAAGTCTTGATAAAATACTGCGTTTTAAACTTGCTTGATTTGTGAGTATTTCTTGCTTCATCTCAGCTTCAAAGTGCATGAGATGTGGATGTATTACATTTATACATTTAAAACAATGATAATCAATATAAATGTCTTCCTAGCATTTGTTGTGCTCTTATTATTTGTGCTAAAAGGGATAGTTCAACCAGAAATGAAAACTACTTCATCATTTACTTTCCCTCTTATGGTTTTAAACCTTTATTTTAAAGAAGGTATTTTGACAAAAGCTGGAAATAAAAGCACGAAAATAAACATGATTATGGGAGTCAATGTGTGCTAGCAACCAGCATTCTTCAAGTTATCTTCTTTTGTGTTCAACAGAAGAAACTCAAATAGGTTTTGAAGAAGTGAGAGTAAACGATGACATGAGCATTTCATTTTTGGATTAACTGTCCCTTTAAGAAGGGTTGTTTGTATAACTATATGTTTGGATATATGTATATGCTGTTGTTTAAGATTCTGCTTAATAATAATAATAATAATAATAATAATAATAATAATAATAAACGAAAAAAAATTTTGATTTTGAAATCATAAAGACAAGCAGTCAATCTAAAATATACACATTTGCTGTTGTTTTTTAGGTATGCATGTTTTATTGGTTTTTCACATGAGGGGTCATACAAAATCCTCCAGATGTCATTAACAATAGAACAAAAAGTAAATTCACTTTCTGACCCACCCATCGTGGTGTACTTGGTCCATGCCGTCTTACAAATAACATAGCAATCAAGACCAAAGAACTAACAGAAATGGTCTAGAACAGGGGGGGCCCAGTCCTGTTTCTGGAGATCTATGTTCCTGCAGAGTTCAGCTCCAGCCCTGATCAAACACAACTAAACCAAATAAGTAGGATCTGAAGGAGCTCTTGGTAATTAATGACAGGTGTCTTTGATTAAGGTTGCAACTGATCTATGCTGGAAGATAGATCTTCATGAACAGGATTTTGCACACCTGGTGTAGAATTAAAAAATGAAACGCAATGAAAACAAGGTAGAGGTGCAGTCTGCAATACAGGGGTCCGTTCTTCGTACCTCGCTTAAATGATCTAAGATGATTTGCAGATCCTGGATCTTTTAATCTTGATTACTGATCTCTGGCTAATTTGGTTCTTCAAACAAGTTTGTGAATCAGATTAAAATGTCTGGATGAACTGATCTGAGAACGATGCGTGCGTTGTGAAGAACACATCTATCGATCCTCAAAATCATGATCAGCAATGCAACGATTGGCTGATGGCAGAGCAGCGTAATGACATCATCTGATTAATATTCATTTATCATTGTGAGCAAAATTACATCAAATTCATTGGAAGCTGTTTGTTAAATATGATACGCAATAACTTTTCTAATTTGTTGTGTGTTGTGGTTTTACACTTTCATGTGTCAGGAGTATTTAGCAATAATTGTTTAGTTTTACAGTTATAGAGTGGATTTCCTTTATTATAGTAGCCATAGTAGTATTATAGTAGCTGGTTTCTTAATCGTGGTGAAGAATAACTTGATGTTTAAATGAATTTTGCATCACAAAAACATTTTCATATTGGTAAATCTGTCTGCAACTTTTGTGAAGCATCAAATCACCTGCATATTAGCTGTCTAAACATGTTCATGACTGCATAAATGTATTCCTGTAAAAATAAAAATAAAAAAGTCACATATTGTGCATGTCTATTATCGTACACGAACTGTACTAAAGCGATTGTACGCATTTGTATCTAAAATTTAGTTTAGTTCAATAAATTTTCTCTTTGAACCCCCAGGTGACAGTCTTTATTTCTGAGTGCAGACTGCAAAGGTTTTAATAATATATATTTTAAACTTATATAGTTAAAAAAATGTATATAGTGTATATAACTACTACTGTAAGAAAATATCAGAATTCGGTACATACTTTCAGTGATATCTTTGCTTGAACTGACCCGATCTAATCCTGTTTATATGAAATTAACCTGCTCTTGAGCAGGTTTGAGCTACCAGAATTGTTGCTATGACAACAACTTTTGTATGAGTTTTGAAGAACGAAACAATCCTGGATCGTGTCAAATCATCAATAACCAAATCCAGCTAACTGAGTAATCCACGTACAAAGAACGGACCCCAGCTCACCAGAGATGAGAAGATTCAGGTTGTAGAAATCGAAACATTTGTTGTTTGTTTTGTGCTAGGCTGATATTTGGTCTCTGGGCATCACGGCCATTGAGCTGGCCAAGGGTGAACCGCCAAACTCAGACATGCACCCAATGAGGGTCCTCTTCCACATCCCCAAAAACACACCACCCACCCTGAATGGAGACTTCACCAAGATCTTCAAAGAGTTCGTCGACTCCTGTCTCAACAAAGACCCTACTTTTGTAAGCACATTTACGGCATTACTTTCAGGTGTAGGAGTATTGTCCTTATGTTAGGCTTTTAACAACACAATATTAACCCTTGTGTGCAGTTTGGGATATTTTCATCCACTCTGGGGGGATTTTAAGGGGTTAATTTTGCCAATGTTTGACCCACCAGCTATAAAAAACATTTTTACATCACATAAACTACTCGCAGACACACTTCAACACAATAAGAATCTGCTGCTTTAACTTTTTATGAATACGTTTACACTCATGCAGGTACGCATTAGAAAATACTGTACTGTAGTCAAAAACGAGTGTTGCCTTCTGATTAAACACTGATGAAATAATGCAAACTGATGAGGAAAACCTAGATACTCACATAGTTTGTGATGAGTGATGATGTTGTTTCAAGAATTGAAAATAAATGTAGCTGCTGTATTTTAGAGCTTTAGTGAAGGTGGATAATTTTTGATGATTGTGATTCATTGTCCATGTTTTAGTGAACCTGATACTGGTGTATCTGTGAATTGATGAAGGTACTAAAGTCTCATTATCTACGTTTGTCAGAGGCCAACAGCAAAGGAGCTCTTGAAACACAAGTTCATTGTTAAATATGCCAAGAAGACGTCCTACCTCACCGAGCTCATCGACCGACTGAAGCGCTGGAAGGCTGAAGGCCACAGCGATGGAGAATCAAGCTCCGACTCCGACTCGTAAGCATGCTGCCACCATACAAATACATTATAAGACTTTATAAATAAGGTTCTGTTAGTTAATGTTGATGTATTTTTCATCTTTGTTAAGGGAACACTCCAGTTCTTGCTCATTTTAGAACTCTCCTAGAGTTAACCCTTTAAATTTCACCGTCCACCGTGACGTTTAAGTTTACGTAATTGTTTTTTAATTGAATCTTAATCTAATCATGACAAACTATATATCGTTGGAAAGGTCTAAAACTTCTAAATACATATTTTTCTACAGTTTTAGTTTTTTTGTTACTTAGGAAGAGCAGTAGATTAAAACGCATGTATTGTCATCGCACAACCTGTAGGACAATATACGGTTACGTTTTTAAACCATAATATTGTAGTCTAATAATAATAATTCCTTACATTTATACAGCGCTTTTCTGGATACTCAAAGTGCTTTACATATTTGGGGGGAATCTCCTCGTCCACCACCAGTGTGCAGCATCCACTGGATGATGTGACAGCAGCCATGTTGCGCCAGACAACACACCAGCTGATTGGTGGAGAGGAGACAGACTGATAAAGTCAATTATGATATGGGGATAATTAGGAGGCCATGATGGATAGAGGCCAGTGGGCAAATTTGGCCAGGATGCCGGGGTTAAACCTCTACTCTTTTCGAAGGACGTTCTGGCATTTTTGAATGACCACAGAGATTCAGAACCTCGGTTTACTGTCTCATCCGAAAGACTGCGCTCACTGAGCAGTATAGAGTCCCTTTCACTATACTGGGGCATTAGGACCCACACAGACCGCAGGTTGAGAGCCCCCTAATGGTCTCACTTAACACCACTTCCGGCAGCAACCTAACTTTCCCATGTGGTCTCCCATCCAGGTACTGACCGGGCGCAGCCCTGCTTGGCTTCAGTGGGTGACCGTGTGAGAGTTGCAGAGAGCTAGCTGCCGGCGATAAACATAAAGCAATGATGACTTGCTATATAATTTGAAAGCTCAACATTTCCGGTTTCCATATATGATGACAAATTTTTGATAGACATTATTGAGCAACAGTTATTTATTAATTTGCAACAAGGATACTTGTCAGAGTCATAAAGCATTACTTTGCTACAGCAATCCACATGAAAAATTTGATAAATTCAAGTCAAATACCACCAAACTGCCTGTAACACTTTAGAATTGTACTTTACTTGTACTGTGCTTTACAAATAACATCAAAATTATGAAAAATGTAGTTCATATTTCTCAAAACATAGGTGGCACCTTTGTAACGTCATCAGTGTGGTGGTCATGTTTGGTACTGCGGCCAAACGAAATCAAAAAGTTATTTTTTGAAGCATCACCTTCAAGTTTGGAATATAATTTGTTCAAACATTTCGCTTTGATTTTCTGTCAATTTTAGTCTAAAACATGTTTTGAAACGTACAACATTTGTGTATTATAATAACATGCGTTTAAAAATTATTTTCACAAAGATAAAGGCATGTAACTTTAGTTCTTTTAACACTTTTGACTTTTCACTTCAGCTACGATTTGTCATCTTAAAAATTAGACCAAGCTTAAATCTATCCAGCAAATTATTGAAGATTGGCAGCCATTTAGGTTAAACATGTCATTATCATGCGTGTTCAAAAAGTAGGGCCGACAGATAACGGGTAAACCGTTGAGTTTGACCATTTTTCAATCCATTCAGCTTGTCTCTGGGTCTGGCGGGAGCACTTTTAGCTTAGCTTAGCATAAATCATTAAATCAGATTAGACCATTAGCTCAAATGACAAAAGACTTTCAGCAATTTTACTATTTAAAGCTTGAAAATTAAAAGTTGCTATTTTCTAAGCTGATATGGCTAAGGCCTATACTCTTCCCGGCATAATAATCCATTTTATATACGTTTGCAGAACGTGTAGCATGATAACAAGTGCACTATTCATTTTTTAAATTGACCACTTATGCATTTGCTTTATTTTGCGCAGATACAAAGTATACGGGTTATGAAAATATACATGTTATTACTAATATATTAATGTATTCGATTGATTGGTTATCACTCTTAAGCTTCAGCTCATGTTTAACTTTGAATTTTGCTGCAAAACTAAAAACATAAAAGCAGGAAAATCACAAATCTGGCCGTCAGCCATATACAGTATTATAGTTAAAATCTGAGAAATATTAAAGGTTGTGAAGTGTGAATCACATGCATTTGTCTTTATAACAGTGAAACCAGCAGTAAGGACAGTGACTCCTCTCCTGAATGGTCCTTCACCACCGTTCGTAAGAAGAAGACGGAAAAGAAGCAGCCCAATGGCATGGTGAGTTGTAGATGTCTGTGTGTGTGCATATTGTGTGCTGAATTCTGCTTAATAATAATGTCTGTACAGTCCAAAAACATGCAGTAGGTGACTTGGGTAAACAAATCTGGCCTGTATGAATGCCGAAAGGGCATAAAGTATGTGTAAAACATATGCTGGAATTGTTGGTGGCTCATTCCACTGTGGCGGCCCCTGATAAATAAGGTACTAAGCCGAAGGAAAATGAATGAATTAATAACATGCCTGTGTCTCCTCCTTCAGGATAAAGAGCTGCAGAAGAAGTCGGCCAGTTTAACCACCGTCATGGCTCCTGTTTTCTCTGAGGTAGGAGATGGAGTGTTCATTTAGGGCAGGAATTCCCAAATGATGTTTAAGAGAGCAAGGAATTTTTCACAGTATTTTTCCCAATATTTTTAATATTTTTTCCTCTGGAGAAAGTCTTATTTGTTTTATGTCGTCTAGAATAAAAGCAGTTATAATTTTTTTTAAGCATTTTAAGGTCAATATTATTAGCCCCAATAAGCAATATTTGTTTTTCGATAGTCTACAGAACAAACCACTGTTGCCTAATTACCCTAACTTTAACCTAGTTAAGCCTTTAGATGTCACCTTTAAGCTGTAAAGATGTGTCTTGAAGAATATCTAGTCTAATATTATTTACTGTCATCATGACAAAGATAAAATAAATCAGTTATTAGAAATGAGTTATTAAAACTATTATGATTAGAAATGTGCTGAAAAAAATCTTTCCATTAAACAGAAATTGGCAGGGGAATTCAGGGGGCTGATAATTCAAACTGTGTCTATTAATAGTAATTTATTCATTTGATTTCAACATGAACCTAATAAGACAAGAAGGCACAATGCTTTGGAAGATAACTAGTGCATTATTTAGTACAATATTAGTGCCCCTGCAAACCATGTTTATAAGTATCTATGTATGTATGTGTGTGTGTTTATGTATTTGTTTGTTTTTTTTGACATGACATCACTATTGCACTGGACAAACCATATGCATTTGTTGAGGTGTTGTAGCAGACTTGCTAATTTTCAAGGCTGACTTGTTTTTTTTTTTTTTGTTTTTTAAAGACATTTAAAAACAAAACCTGAATTAAAATGACAATACGTTACAAAATTATTACAAAAAAATAAATAAATGGCAATAGACATAATAATAGTAATAATTCCTTACATTTATATAGCACTCTTCTGTACACATACTTGGGGGGGGGGGAATCTCCTCATCCACCACCAGTGTGCAGCATCCACCTGGATGACGCAACGGCAGCCATATTGCACCAGACCACACACCAGCTGATTGTTGAAGACGAGACAGACTGATGAAGCAAATTATAATATGGTGATGGCCATGGTTGACAGAGGGCCAGTGGGTAAATAGTATAATGTCGGATTAAACCCCTACTCTTTTTCGAGGGACATCCTGGGATTTTTAACGATCACAGAGAGTCAGGACTTCAGTTTAGCGTCTCATCCGAAAGATGGCACTCACTGAGCAGTATAGAGTCCCCTTCACTATACTGGGGTGTTAGGACCCACACAGAACGCAGGTTGAGCGCCCCCTGCTGGTCTCCCTCATACTACTTTTTCATGTGGTCTCCCATCCAGGCTCAGCATTGCTTGGCTTCAGTGGGCGACCATGTAAGAGTTGCAGAGAGCTAGTTACCGAATATACAGACATAATTATATTTCTTTACATACTAAAGTTATAAGGCAAAGGCAGCTTGGTCACACCATGGGCTAATAATATACTAGTTATGTACACATTGCTGTTTTTATTTTTTAAGATCATTAAAACCAATGAAACTATCAAAACTAATAAGGTTATGCTTTGGTAAAACAGCACGATGCCATTGCATAGGCTTCATATCCATCATTTTAACTGAGTCCATCATTTTCAATATACTAGGCTTCAGTGGGGCTGAAGAGGCTTGTGAACAATGCAAAAGTAAAAAAATGATTGCATGCCTGTATAATTTACCATTCTGACATGATAAAAATCACGTTTTTTCTGCAGCTGAAGTCGCAGCACAGAGACAATGAGAGGACGAAAGGAGTGATCGAGATGCTGGAGGAGAGTCTGCACACGGCTGAAGATCTCTGTCCTGGAGTCACCGACCACATGATCACACACATCCTGGACAGAGTGCAGAGGTCAGACACACACACACCCTATAATGATTACACTGATGAGTTTAGTAGTCTGCATGCCATTAACAAATCTGGATTGTATTCAGTTATCTATTGCAGTTGATGAACGTTTTCATCGTACAGTGGTCTCTCGTTATTCGCCGGGAGTTACGTTCTAAAACTAACCCACAATAGGAGAAATCCGCGAAGTACTCGCTTCATTTTTTACAGTTGTTATCGATGTTTTAAGGCTGTTAAACCCCTCACTACACTCTTGATTAAACACTCTCAAAAGTCAAACTTCATAGAAAAATAACTTCAGTATTATAGAATGAAACCAAAGATTAAAGGTGCAGTAGGTGATGGTCTTCAGAAACATGTTTAGTTGTGCTGGTTGAAAGTCTCTTCACGTTCCAGTAGTAATGATTAAAGCAAATGATCTAAATGTGTTTATATATTCTGGGTGAGGCATAAGACTAAATAATGTTCAACCAATTAAAATGTGGCGCGCTTGTCGGCGCCAGTGGTGTAGTGGTTAGTGCGTCAACACTTGCTCACGGCAATCAACACTTCTCTAAATCCTGAGTCAATATCGGAGTTGCTTTTGCACAGGGATGCACCAAAACCAATTTATTTTGGATCCGATCCTGATACCAAAATTCTGAGTATCGACCGATATAGATCCGATCCCGATACTGTGCCTTTTTTTTTCTTTTTCTTTTTTTTTTAAGAGCCCCTATTATACATTAAAAACGGTCATATTTTGTATTTTAAGGGTCTCCAGCAACATATAACATAATAAACCTCCTCTCACCTAAACTCGCTGTAAAGCAAAGTCCGCTTGTTTGCTTCAGCGCAGAAACACAAACTGGTTTGTTAGTGTTAAATAAAATATTAATATAAATAAAACTACAGTGAAACATTCGGTTTCAAAGTAGCCTATATTAAGCTAAATAATTTTCTGTTAATGACAGTCTATATTAGGCATGGGCCGGTATAAGATTCTGACAGTATGATAACCTTGGATAAAAATATCACGGTTTCACAGTATCACAGTATTGTGCTCACTGCTCTACAATATAATCTTTTTAAATGTCTGGGTAAAAAACTAAAACTTATTTCATCTTTGAAATTATTTTATTTTTTGAAAGATTTATAATATTTTGGAGCAGTAAACATGTCAGGAGAAATAATGAAAATTAATCACTGACTTCTGCTGTCTTCATTTGTTTCAAAAACACTGATTTAATTCAAATTTAAAACGGCATCTTTGGATCTTTTCTGCTGGAGATACTGTTGTCCTAAAAAATAAACAGAAAAATGTCAATAAAAAATCTTACATGTGATGTAGGAACGGTATTACAGCAAGTTTTGGCGGTTTTAAAACCTTGACTTTTCCAAACTTGTATGCCTTGAAAACAGTTATCGCCCCATGCCTAATCCATATTGCGCCCGTCAGTTTCACTTTTATTAATTTAATCATCTACTTTGACCACAATGAGCCAGGCTTGACAAACTATTCGCAGCACTGAAAGTATTCCCCTCAGAAGAATAAACTCAGTCAGAAGGACGAGAGAACAGAAACTTATTGTGAGAATGACCGCGTGGCGAGGGACCACTGTATATCACAATATTGTACATTCCTACAGTATAAGTGTGTGTGTGTGTGTGACGTTTTCTCTGGGTTTTGTGTGCAGGTTTTCTATGAGTTAGTGTGAACGCCACTGTTCTGCTGTCAGCCCTGATGACTGCACCTTAACACACTCTCTCACACACGCATACAGAGAAACCAGGGACACACTATCTGACCATAACCAAAAGGAAAATATTCTCCTCTTGTCCCAAAGAATGGAAATATATATATATATATATATATATATATATATATATATATATATATATATATATATATATATATATATATATATATATATATATAGACGATCTATAAATATGTGTGTGTTCAACTATATTTATACTATTTTGCCACAAGCTTTTATATTAGTCTTTTTTTTTTTTTGCTGGTGCCCAAGGATGATGTGTTACTGTTATTTTATTCAGCGTTTTTACTTTTGAGAGGCACAAAACATCCTTACTGGTTAAGTAGAGCATCTTTAACTTCACATATATATGTATATTTATAATGTATCCAGTGTCCCCGCTCCTTTGCTTTTCCTTTAAATCCTAAACTATGATCAATAATATATATTTGGGAGATTAGCCGTTTGTTTGGTTTGGGATGTCTTTATCGCTCTCTATTACACACTGTAGCATTGCAGAACTGCTGTATGGGATTACATGCATATCATATCAGTCCGAACCAATGGAAATACCTCAATAAGCAATCATTTAAAACTGCTAGGAAGATGAGAGGGATTTTGCTGTGCGAAACGACCTCCACCCCCATGAATATATAGGGAATATTAGTAATTTGTCTTAAGTTCCTACCCTTTTATATATATATATATATATATATATATATATATATATATATATATATATATGCAGGACTGTTATCTAAGAAGAATTGCCCATCATTTATTATAAGTAGTGCCCTCTTATACAGTGTGCTAATATTTTTATACTAGAGTAGAATACTGTATTTTTGTTTTGAAGGAAATATGCACTTGCGCACACTTTTTCTATGGGGGTGAGAATGTTATTTTGTTTTATTTTTTAATCATCCCATCACATTTTTCTATGGGGACTTTTATTTTGTTTAATTTAATTAATTTTCCCGTCACATTCCTCTTACTTTGAGTAGATCTCAAGGCATCGCATGCGTTATTTTAACTAATGGGGATGTTTTATTTTAACACACACACACATGATGGCAAGTGATTCAAGTGCAGAACAGAAACCTGCGCTCAATGCGAACATCGTTTATTTTTGGTTTTACGTTTTATATGATCTCCTGTGATGAGGGATTTTTATTTCCGCCAAGCTTGTAAGGGTGCCATTGCTGGTGCGGTGGTGATGTCATATTCGCTCCTGTTGGCTTGGAGAAACCGTGCCAACGTTGCATCCCATTGTGCCTAAAGTTGACGTTTTTTTGTGTGTGTCTTCGCAAAGACGATGTCGTCTTCGCAAAATGCTTAGATGTCAAATTCAATTCCTGGAGCGCCGCAGCTCTGCATAGTTTTGCTCCAACCCTAATCAAACACAGCTGATCCAACTAATGGATTAGCCTGATCAGCTGTGTTTGATCAAGGCTGGAGCAAAACTGTGCAGAGCTGCGGCTCTCCAGGAGTTGAATTTGACATCTGTGGCAATACGGCTTTAAAAACGACGTCTCATGCATGTTGCCAGACTGCTGGATCATTTTAAAGCAATAAAAAGGGGGTTTTTCGTAGAAGATTTGTATATTTCTTTATAGGAACGTAGGCGCAGGAGCTAGGTTTTGTACATTTCTTCACCAGAGCTTTTGTACATTTGAGACGCCAGACGGAAATCTTTGTAGGCTGTATCATATAGATGCTGTTCTCCTCTTCTTCTTTTTATTTTTGACTTCAACTGTTACACGTTAGTTTTGTTTGGTGTGGCAAATAAAGATTTAAGTTATGACATTTCAGTGTGACTGACGAATTCTTTCACAACAGAAGTTCAGACTTAAGAAACTGGCTTAAAATATCACTCCAAAAGTCCAATATACAGGACTTTTGAAATGGGCTGGTTCTTTCTGCGATTGCTCCCTTCATTTTGTGTTTAATTATGAGGTTTGAATACTACATTTTAGTGACATCACGCGCGATTTTTAGATGGACCTCCATATCAAAGTTCTTAAAAGCAAAGAAGGTCAATGTGCTCCAGGATTGGCCAGCCACGTCACCAGACATGAACATTATTGAGCATGTCTGGGGTAAGATGGAGGAGGAGGCAATAAAGATGAATTCAAAGACTCCTGATGAACTCTGGGAGTCCTGCAAGAAAGATTTCTTTGCCATTCCAGAGCAAAGTCCACCAATCAGGCCTGTACGGTAGAGTGGCCAGACGGAAACCACTCCCTGCCTAGAATTTGTCAAAAGGCTCAGAATATAAGAAACTAAACTTTCTGCTCTGATGAGACTAAAATTGAACTCTTTGGAGTGAATGCTAGACGTTACGTTTGGAGAAAACCAGGCACCGCTCATGACCAGTCTCATACCATCTCTACAGTGAAGCATGGTGGTGGCAGCAAGGATGTTTTTCAGCAGCAGGAACTGGAAGTCCTGATGTGTTCTGAGTGTTTGATTACCAATAATCCAGACTCAACATTGCACATCCTGTGATGTGTCTATTGCAGATGTGCACATTGTGATATGGATGCTGAAGTGATATATTGTGCAGCCCTACCTCCGACCAAATCTCTCAGTCACATCTCAGGGCTTGTGTTTGTCTCTTTTGGCCGTCGCAGCATCATCATTACTATCCTCTTCCTCTTCATCCAGCTGTAAGCTTCCGGAGGAGATGCGCATGCGGGCCAGAGGTGCAGACCGCACCAATCTGCCGAGTCCTGGACAGTAAAACGAACACGTAGCGTCTGAATCCGAGTCGCTGTGGCTCAGTTCTGACCGACTCCCTTCAGGCGGAAATGATGAACGCAGCGGTAAATATGTAGGCCGCACAAGACCCTGCCGTCGGGACAAATGTGGATAGTGACCCAGCGGGCGAAACTCATCCGGCTGGCATAAAGTCTTCAAATCAGACTGGCTATAAGAACGGCGAGGAAGACCAGTTTGGTAGCTGCAGTCGTCACTAAAGTGGCCCAAATCTTCTCTGTGGTCCTCAAAACTGCTCGCTAGGTAAAACCCTGGCATTGGGCCGAGAGCTGTGGGCCAACAGTACCGCTGATAGTTGATAATGCTTGGAGAGACGTATGAGGATCCGGAGAAGCTAGAAGAGCGCGTGGCATCATCTGGGAAGCATGTCGGCGGTGAAAACGAATGGCATGGCAGCAGGACTGGCGCGCAGGAATGACCCAGAGCGAACGCTGCGTTTATTGGACACACAGGGAGGAAAGGGTGGAGGTGCAGACAGGGGGGAGGGTGGTTTGGGTAAAGAAACACCAGCTTTTGTTTGTTTGTTTGTAGACGGCCGTGTTGTGGAGCGCAGCAGCATCTGCACCCGGCTCTCCGGTCGTGCCTGTGCACCCGCTGTACATCAGGACCTGCTTGGTTTGCTTCAGAGCGGAAGTGCTGAAGGGAATATGGAGGATCCTGAAATTCAGATGTGTTGAGGACTTCGACGGCTGATTGACTGCGCTTTCCACTCGGAGGAGGAAAACCACACGACTTCTCGTACACCTGCAACACACACAATGCGAAATGTGTTGTGAACTGAAGCAGAGATTGACCTGGAGAATTTTGGAGTATCTTCAAAGCAGGATCCTTTAATGAGAACTCGACTCTTATGTGAGAGTGCAGGCCGTCGGGGGAGAGAGAAGGGAGGGCAGTCACACTTCAGCATGGTTGAAGTACCTACTGTGAGTGCGCCCTAAATGTATTAAGATATGCAGCATGTACCTGCTTGGAAACATCGGTCAGCAGGTCAGGTGAGGATCTGCACTGCCGTGTGTCGTAGTAGTCTTTACAGTACTTCCTGAAGGCAACAGAACACCTTATTATTGTGATCACACTTCAAGAGTCGAGAAGTTTTGAGACTGATTCTCACACCTCATGAATGGTAAGTTGATCTTCTCTTCAGATTTCTTTGTAAAGTCCAGCAGCTGCTTTTGAGTTCTTCCACTGTTGGAGACAGATGGGTAATGGGTTATTTTTATAGCTTTATTTATGCTTTTGACTTTAAAATGTTGAAAAAGTGACCTTATGATCATGTTTAATAGTTTGCAGTGCTATATCGTCTGGGTCGGTGTTGTATATTACTCTACAAACACCTTGTAATAATCTGCCAGCACATTTTACAGACTTGTATCTCTATATGTTATTTCAAACTACTAAAATGTCAATATGTTTTTGTATTTGGGATATCTTTATACTTCTATTTCTAATCCCAAATGATGGTGTAGTGACAGATCTACATAAAGGCCATTCAAACACTGATAAGCCTGATATCATTTCCATAATCTGATCACATTTGTTATCTGAACGATACAATATATAAGGAATTGATCCAGAATTGCGGGTACATTTTGCAGAAAAAGCTATTATTTTCTCAAAAAACTAAAATTTATTGAAATATTATCAACTTATCTCTAAAAATATAATATTATGTGTGTATTTAGGGACATTTTGTGCTGAAAATATTGACTTAAAGACTTCTACTATACCTACTTTTGTAGATAAACCTTATTTCCTCAAAAAACTACAACTTTATTGAAATTATATCAAGTTATCTTGAAAAATATAATATTTTGTGTGTAATTAGAGACATTTTGTGCTGAAAATATTAATTTAAGGACTTCTACTACACCTATTTTATTAGATAAACCTTATTTTCTCAAAAAAATTTAAATGTTATTGAAATTATATCAAGTTATCTTGAAAAATATAATATTTTTGTACTGAAAATATCTGTTTTTTTGTAAATAAACATTATTTTCTTAAAAAAACTACAACTTTATTAAAATATTATCAACTTATCTCTAAAAATATAATATTTTTGTACTGAAAATATCTGTTTTTTTGTAAATAAACATTATTTTCTTAAAAAAACTACAACTTTATTAAAATATTATCAAATTATCTCTAAAAATGTAATATTTTTGTGTATTTAGGGACATTTTGTGCTGAAAATATCTGTTTTTGTAAATAAACAGAACATTTTCTCAAAAACAACTACAACTTTATTATAATATTATCAACTTATCTCTAAAAACATATATTTTGTGTGTATTTAGGGATATTTTGTCTTGAAAATATCTGTTTTTGTAAATAAACATTTCATTTTCTCAAAAAAACTACAACTTTATTAAAATATTATTAACTTATCTCTAAAAATATATATTTTTGTGTATTTAGGGACATTTTGTGATGAAAATATTAATTAAAAAACTTCTACTATACCTATTTTTGTAGATAAACATTTTCTCAAAAAACTACAACTTTATTGAAATTATATCAACTTATCTCTAAAAAATATAATATTTTGTGTAGCAACTAAAACTTTATTGAAATTATATTAAGTTATCTTGAAAAATATAATATTTTGTGTGTATTTAGAGATATTTTTGTCCTGAAATATCTTTTTTTTTTTGTAAATAAACATTTCATTTTCTCAAAAAAACTACAACTTTATTAAAATATTAACTTGTCTCAAAAAAAAAAAAAAAAAAAAAATATATATATATATATATATATATATATATATATATATATATATATTGTGTGTTTAGGGAGATTTTGTGCTGAAAATGTCTGTTTTTGTAAATAAACAACATTTTCTTAAAAAAAAACTACAAATTTATTAAAATTATATCAACTTATCTCTCTCTCTCTCTCTCTCTCTCTCTCTCTCTCTCTCTCTCTCTCTCTCTCTCTATATATATATATATATATATATATATATATATATATATATATATATACATACATACATACATACATACATACATACATACATACATACATACATATTGTGTGTATTTAGAGATATTTTGTCCTGAAAATATCAGTTTATGTAAATAAACATTTCATTTTGTCAAAAAAACTACAACTTTATTAAAATATTATGTGTGTATTTAGGGACATTTTGTGCTGAAAATATTATTTATAGACTTCTACTATACCTATTTTTGTAGATAAATATTATTTTCTCAAAAAACTAAAACTTTATTGAAATTATATCAACTTATCATGAAAAATATAATATTTTGGGTGTATTTAGAGATATTTTTGTGCTGAAAATATCAGTTTTTGTAAATAAACATTTCATTTTATTTAAAAAATAAAACTACAACTTTATTAAAATATTATGTGTAGTATAGAGAGTGTGTATTTAAAGACATTTTGTGCTGAAAATATTAATTTAAAGACTTCTACTACACCTATTTTTGTAGATAAACCTTCAACAACAATTTAGTAACCACATGTTCCCCATCACATGTAAATAGTTTGCTTTATTTTACATTAATAGTTTACTGTGTGATACATTTGTTGTATGCCAATCCAGGTTAAGGAAAATGACTGTGAAAGTGCTTGAAATGTACCTGCAATTCAGAAATAACTCGTGTATATAATCTGAATTTACACATTATTTTGTTGAGTTGGCATAAGTTTTCCACACTGACCTTTCCATTTCCATTATATGTTAAGAGTAACACACCGTTACATTAAACAGCGATGCTCCTTAGCCTTGTAATGTGTTTAACAGCATGTACCTGTATCTAAAGCAAGATCCCCTGCTGTAAAGGAGTGATTTTTGCTTGCGCTTCGGTTCTTCAGAAAGCCGGAAGAAGGCATGATACTCCACACACATCTTCCAGAAGGCCTTACAAACATCCCGACTGGCCATGGTGAACTCTACAGTGTCCTTACAGGACGCCTGAGCAGACACGACGACACAAAATCAGCTTTCATTGGGTTTCCAGTGCCACTCCAACAGCATGCGTGGATATTTTATAGACACACTGTTAACAATGTGTATACAGTACAATAATATATTACATATATTTTTCAGGAAAGATATAGTAATGTAGTTACAGCAAGTTTGATTTACAGTAAACTGCTGACTGACTGTAAGATACTGTAAATTCAACAGGACATTGTTAGCAGTGCTTTTTGAATGAGTGGGAAATATTTACCACAATAGTTGCGTGAAGCTTTATCAAAAAGTGCTTTCTCTTGAAGCTGAGTTTGCGTACATTGGCCCAGCTGAACGTATTAATTTTGGTGTTTCCCTAAAATAAAAATACAACAGATAGTTGTTAGGTTATAGGGATAAAGTACATACAGGAGGATGTTAATGCAGAATGACGTGTAGCACTGAAATTTATATTGTACAGTCACAATTGCTGGTCTGAATTAGGTTATGAAGAATGATGAGAAATGTATGAATCGAGTTCAGATGACTCAATATTTAGTGATTTTCTCATCTCATGTTTTTATTCTGGGAATTAAAAAGTACTATAATGTGGGAAAAACAAACTTTATTTATGTTAGTTGCTAAAACTGACTTTTTTTTTTTGAGTAATATTAAATTAACATTTAATTATGTACCTAATAACAATAATGATAATATGACGTTGTCGTTTTTATAAGACTTACAGATTTACTATAAAACTTTTTATTTTGTTCAAAAAAAGATAAAGTAATACTTTACTGCCACCTAGTGGAATAAAATGAATCCTTCAGAAGGAACATAGACTAAACATATTGTAAATAACACAAATAAAACCTTAAAACGTAACAAACTAAATATATGCAATATCCTATAAGCATCGTAAAATTGGGAGTACATTTTTCTGTAAAATAAGACTAAATTTTTAAATCTACTCCAATGTAGGTGACCAGGACACTCTGAATTCTTTTGTCTCCATTTCAGTGTTTTTACTTCTTGCCCTCCATCTGAATTTCACGCATCACCAGAACCAGATGGAGTATACATTAACCTGCGTGTTATTCAGTCACAGGACAAATAGTCCAAAATGCAAAGCTGACAGAAAGTAAAACAGCTGATGGAGTATACACTAACCTGCGCATTATTCAGACACAAGATGGCGCCAAACAGTCAAAAACACAAAGCTGACAGAAACGAAAACAGCTGATGGAGTATACACTAACCTGTGCATTATTCAGACACAAGATGGCGCCAAACAGTCAATAACACAAAGCTGACAGAAAGTAAAACAGCTGATGGAGTATACACTAACCTGCGCATTATTCAGACACAAGATGGCGCCAAACAGTCAAAAACACAAAGCTGACAGAAAGAAAAACAGCTGATGGAGTATACACTAACCTGCGCATTATTCAGACACAAGATGGCGCCAAACAGTCAAAAACACAAAGCTGACAGAAACCAAAACAGCTGATGGAGTATACACTAACCTGTGCATTATTCAGA
Source organism: Danio aesculapii (assembly GCF_903798145.1). Lineage (NCBI taxonomy): Eukaryota > Metazoa > Chordata > Actinopteri > Cypriniformes > Danionidae > Danio > Danio aesculapii. Next base: position 2,861,963 of record NC_079455.1, read on the forward strand.
CACAAGATGGCGCCAAAGAGTCAAAAACACAAAGCTGACAGAAACGAAAACCGCTGATGGAGTATACACTAACCTGCGCATTATTCAGAAACAAGATGGCGCCAAACAGACAAAAACACAAAGCTGACAGAAACCAAAACAGCTGATGGAGTATACACTAACCAGCGCATTATTCAGACACAAGATGGCGCCAAAGAGTCAAAAACACAAAGCTGACAGAAACCAAAACAGCTGATGGAGTATACACTAACCTGTGCATTATTCAGACACAAGATGGCGCCAAAGAGTCAAAAACACAAAGCTGACAGAAACGAAAACAGCTGATGGAGTATACACTAACCTGCGCATTATTCAGAAACAAGATGGCGCCAAACAGACAAAAACACAAAGCTGACAGATACCAAAACAGCTGATGGAGTATACACTAACCTGCGCATTATTCAGACACAGGATGGCGCCAAACAGACAAAAACACAAAGCTGACAGAAACGGAAACAGCTGATGGAGTATACACTAACCTGCGCATTATTCAGACACAAGAGGGCGCCAAACAGGCAAAAACACATAGGAATTAAAATACCCTGCAATGTCGCGACCGACCAATCAGAATCGAGTATTCCAGACACCCGTGTAACAATGGTTAAAATGTAACATTAATAGTGGTAATGCTTAACAAAATGTCCGCACCTGAAAAACCAGCACGCCACAGTGAGTGACTGCAAGATTGATCCTCATGTTTTCTCCATCAGTGGCGGCGTGAGGCCGGATCCCGTACATGTCTAGCTTACGGGACACCTCCAGAAGCTGATGATCCGCTTCAGCTGGAGACTGACCTCTGAAACATGGACAAAACAAAACACACACTGTAAAAAATATACATATTCATTCATTTTCTTTTCTGCTTAGTCACTTTATTAATCTGGGGTCACCACAGCGGCATGAACCACCAACTTATCCAGCATATGTTTTACACAACGGATGATCTTCCAGCTACAACCTAACACTGGGAAACATCCACACACACACACACACACTATGAACAATTTAGCCTACCCAATTCCCCTATAGCGCAAGGGTTTGGACTGTGGGGGAAACCGGAGCACCCGGAGGAAACCCACACCAACACGAGGAGAACATGCAAACTCCACACAGAAATGCCAACTGACCCAGCCGAGGCTCAAACTAGCAACCTTCTTGTGAGGCAATCGTGCTACCCACTGCGCCACCATGCTGCCCCAAAATATAATACATTTCCCCCATTTATTAATGCTTTTGACTTGCATTATGGGACCTTAATCTTTCTTTTAACCTTGAAAAGTTCGAAAACATTACTTTTGTTTACATTTTTAATAGTTTAAAGTGTTATATTGTCTGGGTCGGTGTTTTATTTTACACTACAAAATCCTTGTAATAGACTGCCAGTACAGTTTCTCTTATTTTACAGACTTATTTCTCTATATACTTTCTTCTATTCCTTATACATTATATTATTATGATGATAAAATGTAAACAAAAGTCACTTTATTAAACTGAGTTAAATTTTCAACATCAAAAGTCAACAAATCATAATAACACTAGAAAAATCACGTTAAATTTTCACATTTTGTCAGTCAGCGCCAATAGCCTAGTGGTTAGTGCGTTGACATATAGCACGCAGGTGCTCGCGGCGACCTGAGTTCGATTCCCAGCTAGAGGTCCTTTGCCAATCCTTCCCCTATCTTTGCTCCTCACACTTTCCTGTCTTTAAAAAATCTCCACTGTCATGTCAATAAAGGTGAAACCCCTTAAAAAATAATTATATTTAAAATTTCACATTTTAGCAATCGATACAACGAACGCAGCCTTGTTCACTTAGGCTGAATGTGTGTGTTGTGATGTCATATGACGCGTGTAAAGCGGGTCACACACCTGAGGACATCTAAAAGACATCATTTTTTATAAGAATAACCCAAAAGCTAAATCCCTGGAACACTTCGTACATTTTTTTTATCTTATATGGCAAATTTTTCATTCACAAACAGAAATTTGCAAATAATAACCAGTCTCTTGCTCACTTTAGAATAGAATTGAACAAGATGAAGTGATCCTAAAATCAGTTCATCTTATTAAGAATAAAAAAAATCTAAGATTTCTGAAATATTATGCCGATGTATTTAAAGATTCTTGATTTTAGTTGCTTTCCCTATGGTTATTTGATTAAGTGTCATTGTAATTTCATTCATTTGATTAATTTTTGTTTAATATTTTGAGTATTTTTATTATTATTATCACTATAATTCTATTATTATTTTCCCCCCGTTTCTGTCGAATGGTATTATTTGTATTTATGTGTGATTTTATATTGTTCTTCTTATGACTACGTACATTATTGACCTTTTAAAGATCTGTCTGTGATCGCTTGGACTTTATGATGTTCTCTTATTGTCAGTACAAGCTATAAAAATAAAATAAAAACACACCTGAGGAGAAATTTACATGATGAACATGAAGATGATTTTTATCTAGACTGCTAGAGCGATCCTCTATGTGTGTGTATAATCTTAAACCAGCTGATAACTGCACAACTATCCTTACCTGTGCCTCTTATGGAAACGGAGGATCTTTTTGTGGAGGACATCCTGGTTTGGGATGTACCGCTTGTTCTCCAAATGCTGCTTGTCCAGCTCTTCTATAAAGTCCCCAATCTCTGCTGCAGAAACACACACACACACACGGTTGTTTTTGTGAATTGTGCGGACGTTCCATGGTTACACTTTCTGTGCTGCATAATCACACACAAACACACACAGAGACTGGAGAAACTGCACATACCCTGAAGAAGATAGGAAACCAGAAGAGCAGCACTGTTATCATTACAGGTCAGACTGCCGATGGACAGATCCTGTTTAATCTGCAGTGCAAACAGATACCTGCGGGAGACGGAGAACACAGACCAACACTGAGATCTTATATAATGAATAATTCTGTCTTTAAAATCTGTGAAAGTGTGACAAACAAGCAATAAAATAAGAAATGAGTCAGGAAGACTTTTTCACATCACCTAATTTTTGTTAGCAGATTTGTGAGCAGATTTCTCTACACATTTCTAAACATTTCTTCCTAATATATATATATACATTTATTTATTTATATATATATATATATATATATATATATATATATATATATATATATATATATATATAATGACAATGTATACTGATGATTATACATTATATGAGTGATGGCACTACAGAACACCCAATTAAAAATATATTATAAAATACACTCACCGGCCACTTTATTAGGTACACTTATCCAACTGTTCATTAACGCAAATTTCTAATCAGCCAATCACATGGCAGCAACTCATTGCTTTTAGGCATGTAGACATGGGCTGTTTCTCAATTCCAAGAATGCAGAGAACGGATTTGTGTTCTTGTGAAGACCGGTCTTGCCAGATGTCCTCGGAACACGGAAGAACGAACTCGGCAGGTCGTGAGAACACAGAACGCGTCCTGTGAGAAATGAGATGCTGCATTCTTCCTGATGGTCACGTGACCTTCACGCGTTTTAATGGAAAATGATTTAAACATTACAGCATTGATACAACAATTTATTGTCTTTCACCTTTTCAATATATATACCCTGCATAAAGACTTAACAAATATACATTGCACAATATAAATAAAACAGATTTTAATACGAATTTCAGCAAATAAACACCCTTAATGTGTTTATGCCTTTATTAAGACTTTCATGGTAATGTCTATATTCACTGTTTCATTTAGGGAAACTCCTGAGATAAATAAGTTATCTCTCTGAACTTTGATAATAATTCTATATATGATGCTGCACTTCCCAACTTCAGTCGCAATGATTTCTGGGACTTCTAGAGCGAGATCGGTGCTCAAGTCTGCATCGGCGCATCCTCGATATCAAGAACACATCCGGGAACTTTCACGCATCCTCCGTTCTTGAGTATTGGAACTGAACTTTGGCAGTTGATGGTGACGTTACATGAGAACATGAGGATGCAAGACCGCTGAAGAATATATATTGAGAAACAGACCTGGTCAAGACGATCTGCTGCAGTTCAAACCGAGCATCAGAATGGGGAAGAAAGGGGATTTAAGTGACTTTGAATGTGGCATGGTTGTTGGTGCCAGACGGGCTGCTCTGAGTATTTCAGAAACTGCTGATCTACTGGGATATTCACGCACAACCATCTCTAGGGTTTACAGAGAATGGTCTGAAAAAGAGGAAATATCCAGTGAGCGGCAGTTCTGTGGGCGCAAATGCATTGTTGATGTCAGAGGAGAATGGCCAGACTGGTTCCAGCTGATAGAAAAGGCAACAGTAACTCAAATAAACACTCGTTACAACCGAGGTCTGCAGAAGAGCATCTCTGAACACACAACACGTCCAACCTTGAGGCAGATGGGCTACAGCAGCAGAAGACCACACCGGGTGCCACTCCTGTCAGCTAAGAACAGGAAACTGAGGCTACAATTCACACAGGCTCACCAAAACTGGACAATAGAAGATTGGAGAAATGTTGCCTGGTCTGATGAGCCTCCATTTCTGCTGCCACATTCAGATGGTCGGGTCAGAAATTGACATCAACAACATGAAAGCATGGATTCATCCTGCCTTTTATCAGCGGTTCAGGCTGGTGGTGGTGGTGTAATGGTGTGGGGGATAATTTCTTGGCTTTCTTAGTACCCATTGAGCATCGTGTCAACACCACAGCCTACCTGCACCACGGAGGATTAAGGCAGTTTTGAAGGCAGAAGGGGGTCCAACCAGGTACTAGTAAGGTGTACCTAATAAAGTGGCCTGTGACGTGAGTGTATATTGGATATTGGAGACCACAATATTCATAGCCACGCCCCATTTACTTTTAGTTTGCTATAAGGGAATTATGCACAAAAAGGACGCCCCGCCCCCTACTCAAGATTCCATTTCAACATGTGTGCTGCTGCAGTTTGTGTGTGCACCTGGTCACTTCTCTCTGCAGTTCTCCTGGATCTGGAGGAAAAAACTTCACTATGAAGCGGAAGGTCAGATCATTTCTTCCTGTTTTTGAGGAGAGAAGATCAGATTTGTCGTTCACAAGCATCTTTTATAATCTTGCCCAATAAAAGCAGTGCCAAAAAGAAAGCTTGAAGCCATCGCTTTCACAATATTTGATTTTACTGACCCTACAAGCTAAATTAAACAATGTTTTCCCTTAAAGGGCACCTATGATGCAAAATCAACATCTGTGCGCTGTTTGGACAGATTTGTGTGCAGGTATAGTGTGTTCACAGTCATATTGGAGTGATAGAAACACAATAAGTCTCTTTATTAAAGTTTCCTGACGTTAAAATAGGATCTAAATCCCAGTTATTTTGAGGCCCACCGCATTGTGAATGTAGGAAATCAAATTGATTGACAGGCACGTATTAACATGTCTCCGTAATAAAGCAAAGAAACATGTCCACAGAACAGGATTTGCAAAGAAACTGGGATTAAAAGATCTGTTCCAACTCTCTGTGATCAGCTGCACCTCGAGAATGAGCTTTACAAGCTTCAAACGTTTTTAAAAACAGAGCATGTCTGTAATAAAGAATGTTAAATTGCTATGGAAATTCATAGCTAGAATCACCACAGCCACAGGGTGTCAGTAATCGTGTGTGTGTGTGCTGCAAACTTTGTAACAGCATGTGTGTGACTCATCCTTTCAGAAAGGCTTGAATAAACTCCACCACAAATACATCAAATACCAGCTCCAAAACCAGCTCATTTGCATGTAAAGGCACAGGCTACAAAAACACTGTCCTCTGACTCCAAAATGGGCATATTCTGCATTGTAAATAAATAAATGATCTCATATTTGACCCCTTTTACAAGATGTAAAATCAGTTTTGGTGTCTCCAGAATGTGTCTAATGTTTCAGCTCAAAAGACCAACCCAGGCTCACTCTGAGAACGTAGTCCCGGGGACGTTTCTGGAGACAGCGAAATACGTAGCCGGGGGTACGTACGGCTGCATTTCCCTTTTTTAAGCGAACACTGCGGGGCGGTGTGACGCCGTCCCCTTTGGTGTTTGCCGGCCAGCTGTGTTTCCCATTACAACCAGTTTGTCCAGTTAGCTCTTCGTGTACTCTGGCGGACTTGAGGCGCAGAGAGGGGCTGACTACGACGACGACCGGGTTCGAGTCCGGGGAAGAGCGGTTCCAGAAATCAGGTAAGAAAACAAAATCCAAAAAATGAAGCGAACAAGTTCGTCACAGGGTGAGAATGTGGTCAAAGTCTGAAAACGTGGTAAAAATCAGACGAGGGCTTTTCTTTTTCTGGACGGCTTTTGTGAATCGTCGTTGGTTGGGTTTAGGGACGGAGGAGGGTGGGTCAGCCCGTCGATTGGCCGGTCGCACGGTCAATCATCCTGTCATCCAGGCAGACAGGCGGAAGGTCGTTCGACAGCGGCCTCTAGTGGGTTCACGCGAGAACGACGCGGGAAAAAGCGCGCACAGCGGCCTCTCGCGGACTCGCGAAAACAAAAACTGCAAAAATACGTACCCCCGGCTACGTATTTCGCGGCCTCCAGAAACGTCCCCGGGACTACGATCTCAGAATGAGCCTGGGTTGGTATTTTGAGCTGAAACATTAGACACATTCTGGAGACACCAAAACTGATCTTACATCTTGTAAAATGGGGTCAAATATAAGCCCTTTAATAATAAAAACCTTGCGTGATGTGTTCGTTTGTGTTTATCTTTGACTAAAATTTGAATTTGTTTGATAATTTGAATCATTGAAGCTTGACAAACATGAAAAAAAAAGTAGTCAGTGAGGGGGGCAAACACTTTTTCACACCACTGTAAATGCACAAATATATTATCATAAAGCATCCTAGAGAAAAAATCCATTTTTAAAAGAGATCTGCGAGGGGTAAACTTGTTTACGCTGAACACTAAATGTTATTTATTCTTAATACCAGCCAAACTAAAAGGAATAAGACTTGTATCTGTGACACGCTCTTTAAGATCTCAAAACTCAGGGCTTCTGGTAGTACCTAGAATAGCAAAGTCGAGTAAAGGAGGTCGAGCCTTCTCATTTATAGCTCCTAAACTCTGGAATAGCCTTCCTGATAACGTCCGAGGCTCAGACACACTCTCCCAATTCAAAACTAGATTAAAGACCTATCTGTTCAGTAAAGCATACACTTAGTGCACCACTTAGGGGGCTTCCACACAGGATCTGCATCTTGTTTATATACACTGTGAACATCAGCTACGCTAATTATTTTCTTTATTCTCCATTTCCACCTGGGGATACTCTTCCCGAGGCCCTCAGACTATGCAGAGTCACTGATTCGATCCAAGACCAACGACGAGATGATCCCAAGGTTTCCATATCCTGGACCTGGCCGAATCCTGAACAACTACTGCGATGGTCATGGAGGAGTGGAGAACATGAGACTGATTCCTGTGACGCTCCAGAGACAGACGAATCTTCGCTGAGGCCAGCTTCCAGCCTCCACCGCTGAGACTGCAGCTCTGCACAAGACGTTTGGCCAGTGGAGAAATTAAAATGATCGTGCCCAACTGAGCCTGGTTTCTCTCAAGGTTTTTTTTCTTCACTTCCGCCATTAGTGAAGTTTTCTGAAGCTAAACTGAACTGAACTTAAACACTACAAACTGAACTACGCTGTTCCTATTTACTGTGACCTTCTATGTGAAGCTGCTTTGACACAATCTACATTGTATAAGCGCTATACAAATAAAGGGGAATTGAATTGAACTTTCATGATTGCAGACTTACGTTTGATTTGTTTGGCAAGAGGCTTAAGCAGTTCCAGCCAAACCTATGAAAATGAGGAACACAAATGACATCATCAGGTCAGACGATAATAACAAAGCAAACGCATCCTTAATGAAAGCGAGCACTCACATAACTCCCACAGTGATGTCGAAACTCAAGGCCGAAGTATTCCTTTTCCACCAGTTTAAGGTGTCCACAAACTGAGTTGAAGAAATCCTTTCCCAGCACCCTTTGCTTAAAATAAATCAAGTCATTAAGATCAGCAATGGTTTCATATTATGCAAAAAAAACCAGAATATCTGGAATTTTACGAGCTTTTTTCCAGACACCGAAAGTCAGTGAGTTTTTAACCCTTGTGTACTACAAATTTGCTACCCATTCGTTATGTTGGGGGCTGTTTTGACCCTATTGACTTCCATTATAATCACATTTTTTGATTGCAAAGCCATGACAGCAAAATAATCATGGATTCTTTATTGTTGGTGGTTTTCCTGTTGGGAAGAGGTCAAATGTGTCATTTGTACTGTTGATCATCAGTTGGCTGCATTAACCCTTTAGATACTCCAATGCAAAAGAGTCTCTGGCTTTAAATGGAGTTCTGTGGAGTAAAACAGATTATAGTGTGTGTGCAAAAAATACACTTACCATGTTTACTATGTTCTGAGAGCTGAGCTGCTTATTTTGATTTTGACAGACACATCACGATAAGTGTGCAAAGGTCTCTCTCTCTCTCACACACACACACACACACACACACTATACTCTATATAAAACTAAGAAACTAAGCTTTTTTTGTACTGCAACTGATGATCAGCAGTAAAAATGAAACATTTACTCTTCTCAACAGAAAAAAACAGCAACGATCAAGAACCTGTGATTATATGCTGTCATGGCTTTGCAATCAAAAATGGATTATAATGGGAGTCAATGGGGCAAAAACAGCCCCCAACATAACGAAAGTCCAACACAATCTCACGGCAATTCGTAACTTTTTGATTTAGTGGCTAATTCGTATGAATTCGTACGATCTAATTCGTACAATTTAGTATGATTTGCTCATCCGCCAATGACGGTTGGGTTTAGGGGTGGGGTTAGGTGCCACGCCTCCTTTTTAAAATCGTACAATTTCGTACAACTGAACTCGTATGAATTCGTACGAATTAGCCACTAAACTGTCAAAACGTAAAATACTTACGTTTTCTCGTGAGATCAGGCTGGAAAGTCCATTTTTTTCGTAGAGTGTACTGTTGAGTGTATTGTTGAAAAATGGCCAAATATTTTCGCAAAATATGTGTCAAAATAAGATTATTCACTAAAAATCATTCAATTTGCTGAAACACAGAGAAAGTTGTTGCCAAATTAAGACTCAAAATCATCTTGGAGTGGATGAAAACATCCCCAACAGGACACAAGGGCTAATATTCCTTGAATTATTTTTGTCATTTTAAATTTCACTTATTCATTAAATCGTCCCATATTTTTTTCATGCGTTTTGCCTGTTGTTATGTTTGGGCTATTTTTCAGTGCTATTTTCTTTATTTTTGCTATTTACATTTCTTCCCACCTTTCCAACAAACATTAAAAACGTAGCTTTGTTTAAGTAGGCGTTGGCTTAACACATTTGGCTTAAAAACAAAAGTGTATTATAATCCTGACTTCAACTGTATATATATTTTATTACTACCATAATAACATCAACGGCCGCTTTTTTCCAGCATTCTTCAAAATAGGGCTGCATGATATGAGAAAATTCTGACATTGTGAGATTATGTTTTTCTGAGATATATATATTGCTATTGTGAATATTACTAGATGACTTAAGTAAATTCATTTATTTAGATTGATTGGGATGTTCTAAAAACCCCAAAACAAAATTGAACAGAGTAATTATAAACTGCATTATGGTTCTAACAGTGTTCAGTAACAGAAAGTAAAAATATTCTGTAAAATTGCATGTTATTCAATGTATAAATCATCATTGAAAAATCATTTTACAAACGTTACTTTTTTGTGTGTCTGTCCTTCTCACACAGTCAAAAGGCTTAAAAATACAGATGATAAACTTTCACTCGTTAAACTCTGCAGGGAATTGGGTTTCTGATCAACTTTAATCTCATATGGAAGCATTTGAGTAGCATAATTCATTTGGAAATGTAATATGCAAAATGGCAATGCAATATGTTAATAGCAATTATGTATTTCAGTTAGCACTTTCCAAGACATATGTGCAATGTTTGGTGCAGAATGAAAATGAAAAAAGAGAATCCATTTTCATTTCATACATTGCCACGAATGAAAGCAGATGTGAAATTGAAAATGCATTCTGGCCTGGCCACGCCCACATGCTGCAAGACAGGTATTACATTATGTCATCAAGGCTGCAAGGCTGGGACATTTGGCAGCATAAACATGGTGAAGTCTGTTCCTCAGCTGCTGCACACGCCCTCGAGCGTGAACTGGGAAATACTTTAGAAACCCAATCACCTCAGTAAAGTTGGTTCTAGGTTTGATATTCGCCGGACAATCGTGCACGCTGTTGGACACGATACATTCTATATACATACTCTATACATATGCACACATGATACATTCTATACATAGACACACATACACTCTATATATAGACACACTATACACTCTATACATATACACACTATAAACATATGCACACATGATACATTCTATACATACACAGTTGATGATAAACTCATAGTGCATACATGATACAATCTATACATAGTGCACACATGATACACTGTATATATAGACACACTATACATACATAGACACATTATAAACATATGCACACATGATACATTCTTTACATAGACACACTATATACATATGCACACATGATACAATCTATATATAGACATACTATATACATATGCACACATGATACACTCTACACATACATTTGATGACACACAATACATAGACACACATATGTCAAGGTCTGGGATAGAACCCGGGTCTTCGGCGTGGTAGTTGAGTGACACATCCTCTGAGCTACTTGGAGGTGATAAACACAATCAACTTGCTTCCATACATATACACACACTCACTATACATACAGTTAATGATACACTCTATATATAGACACTCTATACATATACACACGATGCACTCTATACATATATACACACTCTATAAACATATGCACACATGATACACTGACACACTCTATACATATGCACACATGATACACAGACATACATATGTATGGAAGCAAGTTGTATGTGTTCATCACCTCCAAGTAGCTCAGAGGATGCGTAACTCAACTACCACGCCAGAGACCCGGGTTCTATCCCAGACCTTGACATATGTGTCTATGTAGAGTGTATCATGTGTGTATATGTATAGAGTGTATAGTGTGTCTATGTATAGAGTGTATCATCAATGTATCGTATGTATATAGTGTGTCTATGTATAGATTGTATCATGTGTGCATATATATAGTGTGTCTATGTATAGATTGTATCATGTGTGCACTATGTATATAGTGTGTCTATGTATAGATTGTATCATGTGTGCATATGTATAGAGTGTATCATCTGTGTATGTTTAATGTATCATGTGTGTATATATATATATATATATATATATATATATAGTGTGTCTATGTATAGAATGTATCATGTGTGTATATGTATAGAGTGTATCATCAACTGTATGTATATAGAGTGTCTATGTATCATGTGTGCATATAGAGTGAATCGTGTATCATGTGTGTCTATATATAGAGTGTATCGTGTGTGTCTATATATAGAGTGTATCGTGTGTGTCTATATATAGAGTGTATCGTGTGTGTCTATATATAGAGTGTATCATGTGTGCATATAGAGTGAATCATGTATGCATATGTATAGAGTGTATCGTGTGTGTCTATATATAGAGTGAATCATGTATGCATATGTATAGAGTGTATCATGTGTGTCTATATAGAGTGTATCATGTGTGTCTATATAGAGTGTATCGTGTGTGTCTATATATAGAGTGTATCATGTGTGCATATATAGTGTGTCTATGTATAGAGTGTATCATCAACTGTGTATGTTTAGTGTATCGTGTGTGTGTATATACATATATATATATAGTGTGTCTATGTATAGAATGTATCATGTGTGTGTATATGTATAGAGTGTATCATCAACTTTATGTATATAGTGTGTCTATGTATCATGTGTGTATATGTATAGTGTGCATATAGAGTGATGTCATGATAGAGTGAATCATGTATGCATATGTATAGAGTGTATCATCAACTGTGTATGTATAGAGTGTATCATGTGTGCATATGCATAGAGTGTATCATGTGTGCATATGCATAGAGTGTATCATCAACTGTGTGTGTATGTCTGTCTATATATAAGATGTCTGCATATGTATAGAGTGTATCATCAACTGTATTACACTCTATACATATGGACACGATACATTCTATATACATACTCTATACATATGCACACATGATACATTCTATACATAGACACACATACACTCTATATATAGACACACTATACACTCTATACATATACACACTATAAACATATGCACACATGATACATTCTATACATACACAGTTGATGATAAACTCATAGTGCATACATGATACAATCTATACATAGTGCACACATGATACACTGTATATATAGACACACTATACATACATAGACACATTATAAACATATGCACACATGATACATTCTTTACATAGACACACTATATACATATGCACACATGATACAATCTATATATAGACACACTATATACATATGCACACATGATACACTCTACACATACATTTGATGACACACAATACATAGACACACATATGTCAAGGTCTGGGATAGAACCCGGGTCTTCGGCGTGGTAGTTGAGTGATACATCCTCTGAGCTACTTGGAGGTGATAAACACATACAACTTGCTTCCATACATATACACACACTCACCATACATATAGTTAATGATACACTCTATATATAGACACTCTATACATATACACACGATGCACTCTATACATATACACACTCTATAAACATATGCACACATGATACGCTGACACACTCTATACATATGCACACATGATACACAGACATACATATGTATGGAAGCAAGTTGTATGTGTTCATCACCTCCAAGTAGCTCAGAGGATGCGTAACTCAACTACCACGCCAGAGACCCGGGTTCTATCCCAGACCTTGACATATGTGTCTATGTAGAGTGTATCATGTGTGTATATGTATAGAGTGTATAGTGTGTCTATGTATAGAGGTTATCATCAATGTATCATATGTATAGAGTATGTATATAGTGTGTCTATGTATAGATTGTATCATGTGTGCACTATGTATATAGTGTGTCTATGTATAGATTGTATCATGTGTGCATATATATAGTGTGTCTATGTATAGATTGTATCATGTGTGCATATGTATAGCGTGTCTATGTATAGATTGTATCATGTGTGCACTATGTATATAGTGTCTATGTATAGAATGTATATAGTGTGTCTATGTATAGATTGTATCATGTGTGTATATGTATAGAGTGTATCATCTGTGTATGTTTAATGTATCATGTGTGTATATATAGTGTGTCTATGTATAGAGTGTATCATCAACTGTATATAGTGTGTCTATGTATAGAATGTATCATGTGTGTATATGTATAGAGTGTATCATCAACTGTATGTATATAGTGTGTCTATGTATCATGTGTGCATATAGAGTGAATCATGTATGCATATGTATAGAGTGTATCATGTGTGTCTATATATAGAGTGTATCGTGTGTGTCTATATATAGAGTGTATCGTGTGTGTCTATATATAGAGTGTATCGTGTGTGTCTATATATAGAGTGTATCATGTGTGCATATATAGTGTGTCTATGTATAGAGTGTATCATCAACTGTGTATGTTTAGTGTATCGTGTGTGTGTATATACATATATATATATATAGTGTGTCTATGTATAGAATGTATCATGTGTGTGTATATGTATAGAGTGTATCATCAACTTTATGTATATAGTGTGTCTATGTATCATGTGTGTATATGTATAGTGTGCATATAGAGTGATGTCATGATAGAGTGAATCATGTATGCATATGTATAGAGTGTATCATCAACTGTGTATGTATAGAGTGTATCATGTGTGCATATGCATAGAGTGTATCATCAACTGTGTGTGTATGTCTGTCTATATATAAGATGTATGATGTCTGCATATGTATAGAGTGTATCATCAACTGTATTACACTCTATACATATGGACACGATACATTCTATATACATACTCTATACATATGCACACATGATACATTCTATACATAGACACACATACACTCTATATATAGACACACTATACACTCTATACATATACACACTATAAACATATGCACACATGATACATTCTATACATACACAGTTGATGATAAACTCATAGTGCATACATGATACAATCTATACATAGTGCACACATGATACACTGTATATATAGACACACTATACATACACACATTATAAACATATGCACACATGATACATTCTTTACATAGACACACTATATACATATGCACACATGATACAATCTATATATAGACATACTATATACATATGCACACATGATACACTCTACACATACATTTGATGACACACAATACATAGACACACATATGTCAAGGTCTGGGATAGAACCCGGGTCTTCGGCGTGGTAGTTGAGTGATACATCCTCTGAGCTACTTGGAGGTGATAAACACATACAACTTGCTTCCATACATATACACACACTCACCATACATATAGTTAATGATACACTCTATATATAGACACTCTATACATATACACACGATGCACTCTATACATATACACACACTCTATAAACATATGCACACATGATACGCTGACACACTCTATACATATGCACACATGACACAGTCTATACGTATGCACATGATACACTCTATACATAGACACACTCTATACATATGCACACATGATACATTCTATACATATACGCTCTATACATAGACACACTATATACATATGCATAGTGTGTCTGTGTATCATCAACTGTATGTATAGTGAGTGTGTGTTTATGTATGTATGCATAAACTCCAAGTAGCTCAGAGGATGCGTCACTCAACTATCACGCCGGCGACCCGGGTTCTATCCCAGACCCTGACATATGTGTGTCTATGTATAGAATGTATATTCTATACATAGACACAGCCCTACTTTAAAATGTAATTTTAGTGTTCAAATAAAGAAAGAAAATCCATAAAGGTTTGCTAGAATTTACATTTTTGGGTGAACTATCCCTTTAATTTGCACCAAAAAATAATAATCTTTGCTGTTTGTTCAAACTACTTATTTAAAATGAGCTGAAACAACACAATTCTTGAGTTTTTTGGGGGACACCTTAATTGTTTCATGTTCAATCACCTTAAATTTATAAAAGCTAATAAGCTAATGTACTTTCTTCATGTTGTCCCAATACAAATCGATTGTGTAGAACCCAGTATTTACAGTGTAGTAAAATAAAAGTGTTAACAACCATCTTGCAGAGTTCTGCTTAGAAGATTTCCTCTTTTATGTTTATAATACAGCACAATATGCAGGGCCTTTTGGTCAGACACTCAAGCGTGCACAGAAAAATTGGGATGCTGACATGCATTTTCTTTCACAAACCCTTAAGCCAGACTATCCGGACCACTCAACAGACTCATTGTCCCGTGTACCTCTTAAAAAATGCAATAAATGCCCCTCAGCATAAATGGCTTAAAATAAGAAGCTATATCGTGCGTGCTATTTTAAAACATGTTGACTGTGAAAGAGTATATTTATAAAGGGAGAATTGTCTCACCTCCATCTGAAAAACATGCTCGCTGTCGTCCAGAAAGATGACCCGAAGAGAGAACAAACTGTCCTTTCGTGTGTTTTCAGGTGTTTTGAAGTGTTTTCTTCTGTCGCTCACGCTCATGTCGCCCTCGTGAACACACAAACTGCAAAACCAGCACACAGATCTCACAATCTACACTGTCACATATACGTTGAAAGTGGACCGTTGTTACAAAGCACAAATAGATTTACAGTTTTACAATTTAACTTTTTAAATTTATTTAAAGATTTTTTATTAATTACAATTTTTTTATTTAATTATTTTTTATTTAATAATTTTTTTAATTTTGTGTTTTTAAATATATATATATTTATATATATATTTTTTAATAAAATATTTTTTATTCAATTAAAATTTTTAGGGGCATCACGGTGGTGCAGTGGGGGTAGAGCACAATCGCCTCACAAGCAAGGTTGCTGGTTCAAGCCCCGGCTGGGTCAGTTGGCATTTCTGTGTGGAGTTTGCATGTTCTCCTTGTGTTGGCGTGGGTTTCATCCGGGTGCTCTGGTTTCCCCCACAGTCCAAAGATGTGTTATAGTTGAATTAGGTGAGCTAAATTGTGTGTAAATGAGTGTGTATGGGTGTTTCCCAGTGATGGGTGCAGCTGGAAGGGCATCCGCTTCGTAAAACATATCTTGGATAAGTTTGTGGTTCATTCTGCTGTGGTGACCCCTGATTAATAAAGGGACTAAGCCGAAGGAAAATTAATGAATGAATTTTAATTTTAAATTTTAATAAAATGTTTATTCTTTTATTTAATAACATTTTAATTTTGTGTTTTTAATTATTTATTTTTAATTACATTTTTAATTTTATTTAAATTTTGTAATTTAATTTTATTTAATTAACTAATAAATGTTTTATTTTTATTTAATTATATTTTTATTTTTATTTTGTGTTTTTTAATTTGTATTAATTTTATTTTCAATTAATTAAATTTTATTTAATTAATATTTTTTTACTTTATTTTGTTTTTTTATTTATTTTTAATTTTACTTAAATTTTTTTAAATAAAACTTTATTTTATTTATATTATATTTATTTATAAGTTACAGATTAGTTGCATGTATAAAATACCTATTGAAATTACGTATGTGTCATTAATCATACACTAAAAAAATAAAAAAATAAAAACTCTATAATATACATATATATATATATTCAGCTCATTTTACATAAGTAGTTCGAATAAACAACAAAAATATTTTGTGTAGCTACTATGTATTTTTTATTTATTAATTTATTGTTATTTTTAAATAGTAATCATTAGAGAACCACTTTAAGTAAATACATTAACGAAACAAATACATTTATAATGCAAAAAATATAAAATAAAAGCTATTATTTGTCATTTCCATTTTTTAAATAAAAAAATTCTAAAAGTCAAATCTACCACAGTTTCCACGATCGTATAAAGCATGAAAGCATCTTTTTTTAGCACTGATCATTGTAAAACTCGATATTAGTGATTATATACCAACAACAACTGATCATAAAACAGCAAATCTTCATAATATAATGATTGGAGAGTAATGATGGAGTGTTGGAGTAAGCAATTAATTGGAGTAAGACTGGAGTAATGATGGAGTAATGATGATTTATTATCATTGATGACGGTGAAAATTCAGCTCTGAATCACATATATTTAATTTAATTTAATTTAAACTACATCAAGCTTCTTTTAAAACGTCAACAACAAATGTTTTCAAACTTTTGACTGGTGGTAATGTATATATGACATTATATTCTATAAGTTAATGAATACAAAGATGAACTTGTCACAGGCTTTATTTGCATATATATTGCATTAGTCGTCACTGTGTGATTAAGTTAATCAGGGTTTTATTGTTAAATGGAAAGTCAGACATGTTATTCGGTGTTTATTAAGACACAGACGACCGTTTGAATGTGTTAAGTCTTAATATCTTTTTAAATATAAAGTATTAGAGATATTTGACATCGCTAGTGCGACACTAAATCCTCAGACAAAGCAAACAAACACATATATATAAATATTTAAAGTCTACTTACGTTTTTCTGATGCCATGGTATGAGTTTGTGTCAGGTTTATCCTCTCCTGTCAAATGAAGGATGTCAAACTGCAGCTCTGTGTCCATCAGCCAATAGAAGACGAGGATTCATTCGTACCAGTTAAAGGGACAGCGCACTCCAAAATGAACATTTACACTCGAGTGGTTCTAAACTTTTACGAGTTTCTTTCTTCTGTTGAACTCCATACAAACCTTTAGTTTAATCAAAGATGAACTATACTTAGTAGGTTACTTTATTTATTTGACTTGAGCCTAAATGCTTAATTATTCGCTGCCAAAAACTTTAATAAATGTTAATAGTTTTTAAAGGATTGATATGCGCATGCGCTGTTTTGTTTATCATTTAATGTCTTGTTTTAATATTCAGAAGACATTTACGATTATTTACAAACTCAAGAGATGAACTCAAATAAGTGTAAATGTCCAGTAGATGTCAGCAGACACATGATTAATCATGTGAAGCGTGCTTTCACTGCAAATACCTAAATAAATGGACTCCCCAGACAAAGTAAGCTAAATTATTTCAGTTTGAAATACAGTTGTGAACAGTTAATATTTGTTTTATTCTAAAAAAGTGTTTAATAACATTGATTTCTCATTTAAAACCCCCAAAATATTGTCATTTAGAGAATTGTTGAAAAAGGACAATTGACCTAGCTGGAAACCTGATATACTTTATCACTGAAAACAATGTCCTCTGGTGTGGTACTATATGCAAATGATACATTTAGGCTAAATATGCTAATTTGACTTAAGCTCGCCGTGATTGTCTCAGACTTTATCGCTTATGTAGCTTTTTTTGGAACCACTAGAAAATTGTTAAGTTTTGGTGTGACACTCCTATTAATTAAATGTCTTGGAGAAAACCAATATATACCATAATTTCATATTAAATAAATAGCAGTATGTAAAGATTAGTGAAGATAAATTGCTCTTACGCTATTTGTATATTATTAAGAGGTGTTTTTTGTTAATTTACGTCACAGTAGGTATTTTATACTATATATATTTTTATACATTTATTAAGGATTTTCAAATAGTACAAACAACAAAGACAAGGACAATCAGACAAAGAAGCAAATCCAAAGCCAATTAAATAAAATTTGCAAACGTTTATCAAGAATTGATCAAGTTACTATAGTGACCCAAACTACATAAATATATTTAAAAAATAATTCTTAAAAATAAATTGTTACTACCTATATATATGTATATGTATATATATATATATATATATATATATATATATATATATATATATATATATATATATATATATATATATATATATATATATATATATATATATATATTTGTCGAATAATGTAATATTATTGTTAATCAAGTGCATATTAATTCCAATTCCAAGTTCAAGTCAGGTTTCTTAAATAACCCAAATATTGTCCGTAAAAGAATTGTCAAATCATCGGTCAGTTGAATAATGGAAATTTTGTGTATCGACTCTATCGAGAATCCAAAGTTTATTAAACTAGTATTCTTTTTAATCAAAATAGTAATTATTTCAACAGCTAGAATAACAGGTTGAATAAGAGGGTAATTGGACACCATTGCCTATGGATTGCTAGTAAAATACTGAATTTCTGTTTTGTGCCTTATGATACAACCCACATATTGTTTTATTTTTATTATTTGTATTTTTATTGCATAACAATAACAAACAAAAATAGAGAAATACAGTACTTACAGTTCTTACATTAGTATTAAAGGAACCAGTCACAAGAGAAATAAATAAATAAATAAATAAATAAATAAATAAATAAATAAATACATTAATTAATTACAGGGGATACAGGTATAAATTCCAAGAAATCCTTATAGTTTTTTTATTTTTATGATTTTTTATGTTGTCAATATACTGTTTAACATAAATTTTAGGTAAATAAATGTAAGGTTTTATCACTGGACAATATATGTTTGTGTATTTCCCATTTATAATCAATAAATTAATAAGAATTTAAAAATATATCTTTACTTAATTTAATTAATAAGAATTAAAAATATATCTTTACAGGAAAACTGATTTTTCAAATTTTGTAAGCTGAAATATAATATATTCAACAATATACCAAAACATTTGGGTA
Source organism: Danio aesculapii (assembly GCF_903798145.1). NCBI lineage: Eukaryota > Metazoa > Chordata > Actinopteri > Cypriniformes > Danionidae > Danio > Danio aesculapii. The sequence goes on from NC_079455.1 coordinate 2,881,807, forward strand.
TATGTGCATTCCAAAAACAAGTGTTTTATCGATTTCTCCTCTAATTCACAAAATGAGCATGGAGATTCCATGTCTCTAAGATTTTTTAAGATTAGTAATAAATATCTTAACGTAAAACAACCGCCTCAAATCAACCCATAAAATTCATCCATTTTACAGAACAGAACCCGTATGTTCGACCCACTGACACAGATCAGTACTTGGGTGACGAGGGGGTGGGCGGGGCTAGCAGCCAGTAATGTCACATAAATGGGCGGTGCTCCCAGTCAGCGTAGACTCAAATATGCGAGCGGAGAAACTGTATCAAGAACAGAGCGAGTCAATTTGTCGAATTGTTTTTCCCTACATCATTCAAAGGTGATTATATCTCGACATTCAGTACAACAGTGGTGCTAAGGAACGTGTACAACAGTGTTTTATCGCATTGTTCAGTTTTCGTTGCTGAAACATTTCCTAAAAGTGCTTTTTGTTGTCGTTATAAGGATTTCGCTTGTTTTGCAGACATGGATGAACGTTTTTTTGCACATATATTCAGCAGACTTCAATGACACTGGCTGGGTTTCTGTTCTCCAAGGTAATTTCTGTCAAAACTTTCCATGTCTTTGTTTACAAGTTGATGCAGCTCGTCCCGCCCATTGGTAAACCGTTTGTGCGCGCGCTCACTTTCTGTTTTAAGATTGTTTTTTTCTGAAGTGCTTGATTCCAGTTTAAATGTGCACTTTTACTTTATTAGCAAAATTCTAAACAAATTCATCAGATGTGGACATTATTGACAAACACTATGCTGTAGGCCTGTTGTTGGGTCCACCATTTGGGGGATTTGTTGGGACCCCAAAATCAAGATTTCAGACAAAGCGAAAATGTGTATGTTTTTTTTAAATGGATTTGGAGATCGAAACAATGATTGAGGTAAAGTTTGTTTTATTTTCACACATTCAGACTTTCACCTTAATATAATTTCATTAAAGTATTCTAAATAGTGAAATCATATTATTAGTCAATGACTGTCAAAGTACAACATTGTTGACAGGTCAATTAAATAGTGCTAATGTTGTTTTTAAGTCTTCTTATTTGCGATTTTACACACAATATTTATTGAGGTAAAGTTGGTTTTATATTCGCACATTCGTTCATTTGACTGTCTCTATTGCCTACCACGCTAATTTGAATAATCAATCAGAATTAGCATGCAATTATGACTTCAAAACAACCTCAACACTATCTAATTGACTGTAAACATGGTTGTATTTTGGTAGTCAGTGGCTGCTAATATGATTTCCCAATTTAGAATTTCCAAAGAATACTTTTCTGAAATTATATTATGAAGCAGAATGTCTGAATATCCGAATCTACAACCAACTTGACCTCTATCAATATTTGATGTATCGTGGTAAACAACATAGATATCGTGTCACAAGTTGTGCTCCTATCAGTACATCATTACAATCAGTCTCTATTAGACTTTGTAAAATTCTGCTATAGTGTTTTATTGATCGTTAAAGTCTGAATGTGAATATAAAACTAACTTTACCTCAGTGAAACAATGATGTTAAGGTAAAGTTGGTTTTATATTCACATATTCTGACTTTCACCTTAATAATGTAATTTCAGAAAAGTGTTCTATCATCATAAACCATATTAGCAATATCAATGACTATCAAAGTACAACATCGTTCACAGTCAGTTAAATAGTGTTGTTGTTTTCAGATCATACTTGCATATGGTTTCATACCGAATATTGAAAGTACCATGGTAAACAATTTAAGGACCGCGTCACAAGTTGTCATTGAATGAATGAGCGAATATGAAAACCAACTTGACCTTAATTACAATTACATGGCTAGAATGACTATTTCTTTTTTTAATAAACCACTTGGGGTAATAGTATCTGCAAAATCACTGCCCACAGAAAAAAAATACAAAAGTTTGGTGTGTTTTAAAACCATACTATTGTAATGTATATTACAGTATTTACAACTTCTTGTTAATGAATGCTACAGCATACTGAAGTATTGACAATAGTGTAATTTAGGCCTTCTTTCGTTTTTACTACAGTAAACTGTCAGGTAGTGTAGTATAATATTAATATACCCTATATTAATATACCCTATATTAATATAAATGGAATTTTTAGATATTTCTGCACTTAAAAAAAAAAAAATAAAATAAATAAATAAATAAATATATATATATATATATATATATATATATATATATATATATATATATATATATATATATATATATATATATATATATATATATATATATATATATATATATATATATATATATATCTCTGCGGATATATGCTCAATTTTTTGGGAGTATATTCAGGGTGCAAAAAATATGGGGGGTATTGAGCCCCTAATTAATAACGCTTGATCTCCTCTGATGGACATCCAAACAAGATGTGTGGAGGGGGTATATAATGTAAATGTTTAATATAAATATAATACCCCCATCGGCAATAAGATTCTGATGGTATGATAACCTTGGATAAAAATATCACAATTTCACAGTATCGTAATATTGTGATTGCTGCTCTAAAATATAATCTTTTTAAATGTCTGGATAAAAAAACTAAAACTTTTTTCCCACAATATATTTTATTTTTTCAAAGATTTATAATATTTTGGAATAGTAAACATGCCGGGCTAAATAATTCAAATGAATTATTGACTTTTGCTGTCTTCATTAGTTTTAAAAACATGGATTTCTTTACAATTTAAAATGCCATCTTTGGAGATCTTTTCTGCAGGAGATACTGTTGTCCTAAACACAAACAAAAAAAAAACGAAATAAAAAAATCTTACACATACCTTAGGAACGGTTTTGCAGAAAATGTTGGCGGTTTAAAACCTTGACCTTTCCAAACTGTGGTATACCTTGAAAACGGTTATCGTCCCATGCCTACCTCCCATTCCCCACACACTATAACGGTTTATACAATTGTGAATGCAGTTGCGCCAATCAATGCTTGAAAAAATATCATTCAACAGTTTGATACTGGCAGTTTAGAGCACCGATAGACATCTTAAGTATTCACAAAACACATTTCTTGTAAAATATTGGTTTATATCTGCATGTAGCCAAAAAAAAAAGAAAAAATTAGATGCATAATTTGAATAGTTTGACCCTCTAAAATAGTGCCTAAATATCCCTCAATATCACTGAAAATGTATATATATTATTACTACTTTTTTTTTATTTTTAATTTTATTTATTATTTTATTTAATATTTGTTATATTTATTATCTTTCATTATTTTTATTTTAGCTATCTATTTATTTTTATTTAAAATTATTTATTTTTATGTATTTTTTTGTTTCTTTTTTTTATAAATTATTATTTTTTATCTCTTTTTTATAAATGTTTATTTATTATCTTATATATTTATTATCTCTATTTTTATTTTAGTTGTTTGTTTTTATTTTAAATTATTTATTTGTTATTTGTATATATATTATTAATAATTAGATTTAAGTACATTCATAAATTTGATTCACTTAAGCATGTATTGCCAAACTACTACAGAAAAAGTTGACCCCCTCGATCGTCAATGTATAATTTGTACACTGAGTATAGCAACAACAAAAAAATATTCTGTAATAAAAAAAAAAATTATTTGAAGTTTACAATGCAAATCTAATTAAAATCCACTTGTTTGGTCAACAAAGCAAGTCTCTCATATATAATATTTCTACCAAAAGTCAGAAAAATATAGTCCTTTTACAAACTGTATTGTGAATAAATCATATAAACATTTGCACAATAATTTTATAATATTGCTGATTAATATTAAAACTTAAATTAATTTATATTTTCACACGGTTACTTAAGGAAAAAACTAAATCAACAATGGACTCTTACATAGGCCTGTGACAATCATTATATGTACTTATCGCACAACACTTAGGCATGACCTCAATCATTTGTGGAATATATCGCTCAGACATCACAAATTCAAGCTAAATTTTAGCTTATTGTGCAACATCTCGATGTCTTACTGGAGGTGTCAGTATGGCTAGAAAAACACTAGAGTATGTCATGTAAATTACTATAGTATAGTTTCATGCGAGTGTCTGACGATTGAAAATAGATCTGGTAGCAGATATTACAGCCAAATTTAACCTTATTAAATTGTTAAACTGACTATATTTGAATGAAATATTATGTGTCTTTGGAAGAGTGTACTTGCATTATGATAATATTATATTGTCAATCTGAGATTATATAATGAGTGTCATAAAATGGTCTTAAAATCACAATAATATCGTTTTTTGCAATGTATTTTGGTGCAATATATCGAACAAAATATAGATGTCGTGACCGGCCTACTCTTACATCTGCGGCCTATTTACTATAGTTGTGAACCATAGCAACTGTAGGATTAATTAAATTACCACAGCATGGTTTATCTTTCCCTATGTAGCAGATGTGGCAAAATAAACAAACTATAGTATGGTTCAAAAACACTACAGTGTTTCCTATAAATCCTATCACGTGTGTGCTTTCTTTCTCAGGCATTACTTTCATTGGAAAAGGCTAGCTTTCAAAACAGCCATGAAACTGCCAGGTGACAAGGAAAATCAGCGTCTGGGAGCTCTGTTGCTCAACACCCTGGACCGAGAAATGCGGCTTTGGAGAGCTCCGGTGCTCAAGAACGGTTGCATTCAGGTAGAAGCTTCTTGTTAATTTGCTGAACTACTTTAAATAGACACAGGACTTGTGTGGTTAGCCAAATTAACCAGGAGCTGTATCTGAAACTGCATACTAGGGCTGTGCATGATATTGGGAAATAAATTCTGTTCATATCGCAATGTATATCGCAGACAAACAAAATATCACCATGTCAGTTTTTCCATTATTGTGCAGCACAAGCAAAACAAGTGTGAAAGAAGTATTTTTGGGATTTCAGTTGCATCCCAATTGTTCAGTGCATCTGTCATTGAGCTCCGCATTTGATGTCTTTTTTTGTGTTTTCAGGGTTCGGACATCAGCCCCTCTCAGTATCATGAGATGATCCTGTGGTTGCGTGAAATGAACGTCATTTTCCAGTTTTCCACAGAGACGTTTGCATTGGGAGTCTGTGTTCTTAACAGCCTGCTCGCAACAGTCAAAGTAGGTGAAATAAATACACTTTAGTTATCTATTTTGTTTAAATTTATTTATTATATACTTTTTTTTAAAAAATAATTTTATTTATTATTTTTATTTAATATTTGTTATATTTATTATCTTTCATTATTTTTATTTTAGCTATCTATTTATTTTTATTTAAAATTATTTATTTATATGTATTTTTGTGGTTTCTTTTTTTATAAATTATTATTTATTATCTCTTTTTTTATGTATGTTTATTTATTATCTTATATATTTAATATCTATTTTTATTTTAGTTGTTTGTATTTATTTAAGATTATTTATTTGTTTATGATAAATGAATTCATTTTTTTGTACAATTTCATTTATTATTTTTTATTTTTGTTTATTTTATATATTTTTTATTTATTATTATTATTATTATTATTATTATTATTTATTATTTTTATTTTTATATATATATATTAATTTATTTATTTTAATTTGTTTGTTTGTTTAAAACCCCCTGAACAGAGAAATATCTTTTGGAGGCCTTTGAAAGAATTCACAATTTCACATTAATTGTGATGGACTTCATAAGGGAGTGCATCTGGATAAAATTATACTAAATAAAATAAATTAAAGCACAGATGTAAACCATAGAAATAATATAAAAATTAAATCATCTGTGTTTTAAGGTTTTTGGTGAAGTATGTGACAATAAAAGTGATTTGATTTGATAACCATACTGAGGTATAGAAATTCAATAATCAAATGTGAAATAACACTATATAGTCTTCAATGTATAAATAAACGCAATTAAGCAGCAAACTTGATCATTTCTTGTGCTTAAATGGTTTTAATGAAATCTTAGTCATTGGCCTTAATGCATCCAAATAAATTAACAAATATATTTATATAATAAACAATACATCTATTTATATTTACTTTTTATTTATGTTTGTATATTTTTATTTATTTGTTGTCTGACAGTATTGTATGTATTCAGTTTACTAGGTTAGAGTTGCTAATAGATTAGACTTCCTGGTCACTTTTAATTCCAATTTGTCATTTCAAGATGCATTGCTATTCAATGTTAATACAGTATTTTGTACATGCTCTAACTAAAAGTGCTTAATTTATATCAATTTATTTTTTATTTTTTTACCAGACTCAGTTGAAATACCTCAAATGCATGGCCATCACTTCTCTGATCCTTGCTGCAAAAATCAACGAGGAGGATGAGGCAAGTTTTATTTATTTATTTTTTATTTATTTATTTTCTTCAGCTTCCAATTGACTATATGCATAGCTAGTGTTTTTCAGCCAATGATAAGCTTCTGGTGAAAGGTTAATGTGACTATTTTTAATTTTATAAGGTTGCTTTTACAGCATCCACATTGTAATGTAATTAAAATCCATTCAGTTAAATAAACGCAAGCATTCATGGAGTTGTTGAAAGCACCATCAGTAGCAGCAGGTGAGCGCGGAAATTCCATTGAAAATACTGGGGTGAAATTAATGTTCATATTTTAAAGATGGTGTGGAAAAATGAAATTTAATGCAGTGCTTCTTGTCTGGTCTGAGACTCACTTCATATCGTATAACTATCAGGTAGTGAAGATAGCTGATTTTTAAAGAAATCAGACATTAAACGTGGTGATTTTGTAACGACGCAACGGTTCACAGGAATCGCTTGGGCTGGAATGATGTCTTACTAATTATATAACTTCCTAATAACTTTCACTTATTAACTAACTAAATAATAGCTTTTAACAGTTAAAGTTATTATATATAAACATAGTTATCCTGCAGTTATATAGTGTATAGGTGATGTCTATGTGTATGTTCAATAAAGTGTATTAAGATTAAAAGTTGTATCTAATTTATGCATTTGTTTTGTTTTATTATTATTATTTTTTTTATTGTATATTTATTAGTGACATGTTTTTTTGCCAGGAAAATTGCTGTTGTTGCTGACATGGTATTAAATAAAAATATATGATGTAGCGCTGCATTTTTAAAAAAAATTGACACACACACATACACAAACGCACACCTACTTTGAACCATTCCAGCATGTTTATTGTTCTGTTTTGTTGGTGTAACAGGTGATCGCATCGGTTAAAGACTTGCTGGAGCAAAGCAGATGCAAATTCTCTACCGCTGAGATCCTGCGCATGGAGCGAGTCATCTTACACAAGCTGCACTGGGAGCTGTACATGGCAACACCCATGGATTTCATTCACATTGTGAGTAGCAACCTGTGTGTGTGTGTGTGTCATCATTTCTGCTATTCAGACAACTAAACCGTACAAAAAGCACAAGAAAACACGCACACAACCATTTTGATGTGCCTGTCGCAAACAGTGGCAGAAATTTGGTCCTTGACATTGTGCATGTAACAGTCAATCAGTGACTTATGCGCTTCATCGCCATTAGCTGTGTCTCCATCCACCTGTTTGGTGTGCTGCTATAAAACACTAGATATATTTCAGAAAATACACATTGGAGTAAGATTAAAAAATGTGCATAAACCATCATTAAAACACATTTACAGGGTAAATTTTAGCATGGCCGTCTAAAAAGCCTCAACCGAAGATGTGATTGGAACCAGTGAACCGATCTCATCTGTTGTTTTAATAATTCAGCAACAATAACTTGATTTCTTACTCCCAGGGTGGTTCATATCGAAGTTGATATTTAACTGCACCATATTGGTGTTTCATAACATCATATTTCTACCCGGTGGGTCGTTAGCGCAATGCTCAACCCCCAACCTGGAGGACCAGGACATACGCGCATACACTATGGACAATGTAGCTTACCCAATTCACCTATAGCGCATGTGTTTGGGCTTGTGGGAAAACATGCAAACTCCACACAGAAATGCTATCCAGGACTCGAACCATCGACCTTCTTGCTGTGATGCGACAGCACTACCCACTGCGCCACTGTTACCTTCTATATCCATCATAGCCAATGCTTTTCATAGACATCCGGCAGTGATTCTCAGGCTTAGTCCCTTATCGATCAAGGGTCACTGCAGTGGAATGATTCACTAACTATTCCAGCATATGTTTTACGCAGCAAATGCCCTTCCAGCCGCACCCCAGTACTGGGAAACACCCATACACACTCATTCACACACACTAGTACACTACGGCCAATTTAGTTTGTTCAATTCATTTATAGCACATAGGTTTGGACTGTGGGGGAAACAGGAGCACCCGGAGGAAACCCACGCCAACACGAGGAGAACATGCAAATGCCATCTGACCCAGCCGGGACTCAAACCTTGCTGTGGGGCCACAATGCTAACCACTGAGCCACCGTGCTGCCCCTGATTACTAGGATAAATTGGATAAAGAAATGATTCTGGACTAATACAGATTTTTTGTTTTTTCCTAGAGCATCGCGATTTTTAATTCATCATTTCTGAGCTTGGAGTTTAACAGCAGATGGCTCAAATCTTTTCCTAACTTTATTATTATTATTATTATTATTATTATTATTATTATTATAGTTTCAAGAGGTATTTGCAAATCAGTACCCATGTTTCGATCCACCTATTTTTATGTGCATTTTGGATATGCGCAAAAAAAACTGGCTGATGGAAATGCCAAGATGTGCATCTATTGAAAATGCACATAAAAAAAACATATGCGCATAACTGAGTAGGAAACTTTTTATTTGATGATAAAAGATGTGCAAAAACTACAACGGAAACACTTTTACCAAACAAATTTCAGTATGCGCATTAAAATTGTGATTTTTGTTATAAGAGATCATGTGATGATAAAAGTGTGCGTGAATGGACAAACCAGCTGAGCACACTGTAAAATATCTGAAATGTTGTTTTGGTCATTCCAAAACGCCTTAACCATTTCAGTATAAGTGTTCTTATATTATTAATGACCTCCAGAACTGTCAAGAGCGCCACCACTCGATCAATTATGTCCGCATACTGTCTTCTGAGGCACAAGTCATTTATTAAACGAAGAAACGATTGACGCAGCTTCTCCTACTGCAGCTAATTCTGTTTTTACTGTTGATTTATTTGGCGCCAGATAATCAGGAAGGGGCTTTTTTTTAAAAAATTTTTAACATTGGATGGAAATGCTGCTTTATTCGCACATCTTTTATGCAATATTACAGTTTTGCGCATAAATTTAATTTGCATTTTTGTATGGAAACATAGCTGTTAACTCGGTTCACAGAAACACTGATTCAGTTTTCCAGAAAGTGACTTTATTTATTTATTTATTTTTCTTCTTGAACACTTTAGAGGAAAACGGTGTATTATTGGCAGATATTTAATGCACTACTTTGATTTTGTGCATAAAGTAAACCTGCAGCTTTGGATGGAAACCTAGCTAATGGAGTGGTGATTATATATACAGTTGAAGTCAGAATTATTATTCCCCCCCCCCCCCCCAAAAAAAAAATTCTGTTTAACTGAGATTATCTCAACCTATTTCTAGTTTTATTAACCAGTTTAAATATTTGTATTAACTAATTTCTAATAACTTTTTGCCAAAGTTGGCCCATGTTAACCTTTGATTTAGCCCGCCATCCCATCTGAAAAGAAAAGGAGAATGATGGGGAAGGTTGGAGCGGATGCCTTCAACAGAGATCATCATTTTCTAATTGATCATAACCTTTTATTTAATTGTTGAGCTACAAAAACAGCAAACTGGAATTAAATGATTCAATTCAGTGATGTGACTGAATCAGATTTGTGGTATGTACTGTCACTCGAGATCGAGGACCATGCAGAAGACAAAAAGCAAGGCAGAAGCAGGTGGCGCTTGCTTCGTGTACTCCATATTGAACTCCATTTTGTTATAAACTGGATTGTTTTTGTAATAAGTTCATTGTAAAATGTAAAAATGTGCAAATAATTATTTAATATTATAATTAATACGATTAAAGCATTTTTTTTTCTATTTATCTTAGACATAAACAAATTAAGAATTTACCAAGCCAACTTTATCGTAATAGTTTGGTATTTAACTTTGGCCCACCACCCTTAATCAACTTTGGTTTTTGGCTCTTCATAAGAAAAGGTTTGGGCACCCCTGTTCTAGATACTAGTGTTCAGCTTAAAGTGACATTTTAAAGGGTTAACTAGGGTAATTAGGCAAGTCATCGAACAACAGTGTTTTTTTTTCTGTAGACCGTTGAAAACAAACAATGCTTTTACAAAATTACTTTCTTCAGAAGAAAAAAAATAATATAGGAAATACTGTGAAAAATCCCTTGCTCTTAAACATAATTTGGCAAATATTTAAAACGGGAGGGGTTTATAATTTTGACTTTACTGTATATTGCATGCTGCATATTCAGCCAAGGCACTAATCTGACTGTTACTTCAGCAGCAAAGCAGATCGATCACCCTGTAAAACATCTTCAGTACAAATATACTCTTTGAAATAAGATCTCTCTTCACACTCCATCATTCAATCATAGAGGGGTTTACTAAAAGAGACAGCTCACTTAAAAATAAAAATAATTTTCTCATTCTTTACTTGTTTCAAACCTTTTATTGAACACAAAAGTAGATATTTTGAAGAATGCTGTAAACCTTTAACCAATTACTTAAATAGTATTTGTTTTTCAATGGAAGTCAATGGTTACAGGTTTTCAGCTTTCTCCAAAATACAGTCTTGGGTGTTCAACAGAGTAAAGAAGGAACTTAGTTACTTGAGAGTAAGTCTTCATTTTTAGGGTGAACTATCCCTTTAAGCAAAAAAAAAAAAAAAACATTGATATTTTTGGGTGTTTGTGTAGCATAGAGTTGACTGAGGCATTTATAGCCACAAACAGACCAACAGTGTAACAGTGGCTTGAGTGTGTAGATCTGCTGTTTTGGCACAACACACAGACAGTCATAAAATAGCCATTAGAAATGTAACGAGACCCCATTAAAAATACCTCAGATTTATTAAGAACAAAATAATAATCATTTCTTAGATCATACAGGAAGAAACTCATGAAACCTGGTCTTATTTTACCCCAAATCAAAATATTTTTAAGGTCTGAATTCTAGAGCAGGGTTTGTTTATAAAGTCATATTTTTAGCACTTTAGACTGAACAACATTACAAATTTAGTTTTGTCACGATACTGGAATTTCCAACTTTGATACAATACCTTAATAAATATGGGTATTCGATACTATTTTCGATACCATCAGGAATAAATTCCACAACATTAAGAGTATACATTTTCATTTTCCTTTAGCTTAATCTCTTATTTTCAGGGGTCCCCACAGCGGAATGAACCGCCACTTATTTCAGCATATGTTTTACACCATGGATGCCCTTCCAGCCAGTACTGGGAAACACCCAAACACTCACATTCAGAGTATGAGTATACAAATGAAGTAAAAAGAAATACTACACTGTAAAAAATGCTGGGTTCCACACAATTGATTTGTATTGGGCCAACATGAAGGAATTAAGTTAGCTGCTTAGTTTTTCCTAATTTAGGTGGATTGAACATAAAACAATTAAGTTGTCCATAAAAATACTCACAAGACAACAAGAATTGTGTTTCAGCTCATTTTAAATGAGTCCTTTTCATAAGCCAGGGGTGTCCAAACTCGGATCCTACATATATTAGTTTCAACCCCAATTAAACACACCTGAACCAGCTAATCAAGCTCTTTCTAGGTATATTAGAAACTTCCTGGCAGGTGTGTTGAAGCAAGTTGCAGCTAAACTATGCAGGACACTGGCCCTCCAGGACCGCGTTTTGGACATCCCAATCAAAGTCCAAAATGCAATGAATTGCTAGTAAAAACAAAATGGATGCAGTCTTTTATTTTAGGATTGAAATAAAGATTAAATTAACTTGATAATATCACTGAGGGTGGTTACGTGTATTAACTTATAGAGATTTAGCAATGGGTGTATTTTTAGTTTATCATTATTCTAAAGCAGTGTTTCCCAACCCTGTTCCTGGAGGCACACCAACAGTACATGTTTTGGATGTCTCCCTTTTCTGACCCATTAACTTCAGGTGTTGGAGTCTCCTGATGTTATGATGAGTTGATTCAGGTGTGTTTGATTAGGGAGAGGTTGAAAATGTGTACTGTTGGTGTGCCTTCAGGAACTGGGTTGGGAAACACTGTTCTAAAGTAAGTAATGCATATAGAAAGCTGTTTTTGTTCCTGCCACGGCATCACAGAAATACTGTTGTACAGGGTGGGCCATTTATATGGATACACCCTAATAAACTTATTGGGAAATTCACAAAAAAACAATGGTGTGCTTGGTTTTAATGTAACTTTTTTATTCTTTCATGAGTTAATTACAAGCCCCCTCACTAATACTAATGTGCCACAAACAGGACATTAATATCACCAACCATTCCCCATTTAATTAAGGTGTATCCATATAAATGGCCCACCCTGTAGGTTCAGATAACTCCATTAACATGAAGTGTGATTTATTTTTTTTTCGTTCTGTTGTATTTAAGCTGTTATATTGTAATCATATCTGCACTGTAAACATGCTGGCAGCCTTAATCATTTTAGTTGATTTAAAAAAAATGTAAATTTTAGTCATCTCAACTTGCATCAGTTTGAACTCACTAAAATATTGGGTTAAACTTTGTATAACCTTTAAAAAAATAGAGTTGAAACCTGATTAACTTATTTTAATAAGTTAAAGCAACGTAATATTATGTATGTTACTAAATTATAGAATAAGTAAAACTCCCTGCTAATGACAAAAGAGGGCAAAGGCAGTATTGATGCTAATAAAAAGCAAGGTTGTATCGCTCAAATCATTGTACATCAAATTAAAGGATCACGGCTTTCATAAAATAAAAACTCATGTAATCTACGATAAGAGACTGATTTTAAAGCTACTTTCATGTGAAAAGCGGGTCGCATTGCAGAATGAACCGCCAACTATTCCAGCATATGTTTGGCTTTGCAGTGGTAAACCAGTACTCGAAACACCCATACATACTCTCGCATTCACACACACACACACTCGGCCAATTTAGTTCTACTGTATAGCGCATGTGTTTGGACTGTGGGGGAAACCGGAGCACCCGGAGGAAACCCACACCAACACAGGGAGAACATGCAAACTCCACACAGAACTGGCCCAGCAGGGATTCGAACCAGAGACCTTCTTGCTGTAAGGTGACAGTGCTAACCACTGAGTCACCATGCCGCCCCAAGCATTTTTTTCCCTTTTTATGTTAATGTAAGACAAAATATTGGTGAAACAATGTACTTAATACACATTACTGAAACTATACTGAAAAAGTACTGATACTTCACTTGTTGTTCTGAATAATAAAACTCTAAGACTCTTAATGATTCTTAACTATTGGTTTCTTATGTAAACCATTTTTTTACCACTGCATATATGCATATATATATATATATATATATTTTATTTTTTTTTCATTTATTTAATAATTATTTATTTATTTTTTTAATTATTATTATTTTTTAATTATATATATTTTTTTAATTATTTAATAATTATTTATTTATTTAATATTTATTATTATTATTATATATATTTTTTTTATTTTGGGGTAAAATTTGACCGTGTTTTACTGAGATCTACCCATTTATGTCCTATTATAGCTATCTAGATGTCAAAAAAACGCATGTATAATAATGAAATCTAATGAACTGGCTTTGAAATTAAAAAATAAAATCTAATAGCATAGAAAAATAACTTTGCATAAAACTTCCCTAAATAAATAAATAAATATCCACATATTTCAAATACCTTTTTAAATATATAAGCACACGAGGTCCATGTGATGAGAAGACACGCTCACACACAGCCACAAATACAAAGGAAAGTCACCGTAAACATTGAACAGCACGTTCCACAAGGCAATGATATAAGATCTACCCTGAACTCATGTAACGATCACCTCAATCAAGATGGCTCATTTCTTTTCCCAAAACTTAAAATTAAAAAAAATGTGCATTTAAAAGGCTTTATTTGCCCTAAAATAAAAATACAGTCAAATACAGATCTTTTGATTAAAATAAGATGTTTCTGTTCATCTATTTAAGTAAATAAAAAGTCTTTTCACTCAAACCTTTCGGTGGAGGATTAGAAATGTCTTGGATTTGATTTAAAATTTAATTAAATTTGTAGAATTGACTAAAATCTTGTAGTTTTGGAACGAATAGATGATGTTACCTGCTTTCTGCTGGAGCTCTTGGCGAATTCCTCCAAATAACAAACCTACAAACCCGTGTTCAGCTCTGGTGTTAAAATGCGACTGACAGAAGTACGATGGTTTTGCATGCCTTTTCTGTTAACAAAATGGCTTGCGTTCAAAACACTTGAATTGACCATATGCAGGGATACTGATGAGCCAGTCTGGACATTTCTAGTAGATTATAAACTATCATACATCTAGCACAATGCGGCATCAGCTGCTTTTTTTTCTAGTTTCAGCCCATTTGGGTTGACAAATCTGAGATTTCCTTACATATAAAAAACTTATAAAGCATTCAAAACACTTGAGGTGGATTAAAAAGGTCAGTAAGTTCACATTTTTGCGTGAACTATCCTTTTTTTTTATATATCTCTTCACAAATTGACTATTAAAATAATTTAAGACATTTTCCAGCTGCTTAAAGAGAACATTTACCCAAAAATAAAAATAATTAGTTCTTCTTTTGTGTTCAACAGAAGAAAGTAAATAGTGTGTAAATGAATATTTGCGTGAACTACCCCTTTTAAATGCATATGGTCAATCAGTGAAGTTGAAAGTCAGAGCCAGAGAGCTGTAACGTGTTAAACATGTAGATTACCGAACACCGTACTCTTTACCACAGAGGTAAACGCACAAACCACGTGTCAGTAGAAATGCTGCTTATTGTCATGTGTGTTTTCTCCCTCAGTTTCACGGCCTGCTGATGTCCGGATGTGTTGATCAGACTCAGAAGAGGCTCTGCCTGCAGGCGGCGCTGTGGAGCAGGCAGCTGCAGCACTGTATGGCCTGCCACCAGCTCTGGCAGTTCAAGGGCTCCATATTGGCTTTGGCCATCATCACTTTAGAGCTGGAGAGACTGACACCGGACTGGTTCTCCGTTTTTACAGGCCTGCTGAGGAAAGCACAGGTAGAGAAGCGCAGTGCATTGATTTTAAAATGAGATGAACATACTGCTTTGTTTTTTATCCAGCCTGCTGTAAAGTTAATTTATTTTCAAATGTTTCCCGAAGTGACAGGAAATACTGTAAAAATATCCTTGCTCTATTATATTTTTTCTTCTGGATAAAGTCCTATTTCCTTTAGCTTGACTGGAATTATATTACTTAAGGAAGCGAGTAATGTTGATTTTTCTGTCTGTCCATCTACAGTGCTCAGCATAAGCATTTGAAAACGCCTATATTCACTGAGAGATGGATAAAAATATTCAGTGTATTTTGGTGCATTTGAACTAAATGGATTTACTAAACAGATATATTTATTAAAATAATATTTAAGTCACCAAACATATTTAGAAATTGAAACATAATACAATTAAATTCAAGCAAAATATTGCTTTTTTTTTATTGTGTATTTAATATTTTTCTATAATTTAAAGTTGACTATATTTTGGAGCGTTTATCATAAGTTATTTTGTTAGATAAGCTCCAGATTTGGCTTTTGGATTACAGACTAATCCAATGTATATGCACAAATATAATGTTGTAAAGCTTCCTATTAAAAATATGAATTTAAAAGAGAGATTTGTGAGGTGTGTACTAGTATATGCCAAGCACTGTATATAATATTATTATTATTATTATGTTTATTGCTACTATTATTTTTATTTCTTTTATTTATTATTTAGTTTTTTTAGATTTATTATTTATTTTAAATTTATTTATTATTTAAGTTTTTATTTTTATTTTGTATTTTATACTTATTTATTTAAATTTTTTTTAAATGTATATGTTTTTTTTTTATTTTTGTATTTTATTATAATTTTTTTATAAAAACTTTATTTTATATTTTTTAATTTTATATTTTATTTATTTTTTAATTTATAAATTTTATTTATTTAAAGTTTGTCTTTTTTCGTTATTTATTTCTTATTGTGTATTTTTCTTTTTTATATTTATTATAATTATCATCATCTGCATTTTATTTTGTATTTTATAATTTATTTAATTTATACATTTTTTTTTTTTTTATTATTAAATTTGATCCATTCAGTCAATCTTAGTGCCTGGTTGAGCACTTTTAGCTTAGCTTAGCATAGATCATTGAATCGAATTAGACCATTAGCATCTCACTAGATTTAAAATAGTTTTATTTATATTTGCTAAGATCAATATTAAGTGTGTGTGTGTGTGTGTGTGTGTGTGTGTGTGTGTGTGTGTGTGTGTGTGTGCGGTCTGCTCAAATACTGCAAAAAAGTGTTCAAGTTTCTAGTGCAAATATCTAAAGTCTTAATCAGGATCTTCTTAAATGCGCTTTGATTTAAGAATCTTTTTTAGACAAGCAAAAAAAAAAAGTTTTGTTTTCAAAAATAAGTCTAAATTAAATGTTTTTTTCCAAAAAACAAGCAAAATAATGTTATTTCAAAGCGAAAACTAAAGACTATTTTGCTTGATTTAAGAAAAAAAACTCACTTAAGTTTGACATATTTCTGAAAACACACCAATAGTTATTTCTTGCCTTCTAGAAAATGCTTGAGTGAAGACTGAAGTTTCTGTGTGTGTGTGTTTCAGATTGAAAGCACAGAGTTGATCTGCTGCAGGGAGACTGTGGACGAGTATCTCTCCAGCCTCTGCTTCTCCGTCCCCACAAACGCAGTCTATATTCTAGGCAGTGGCATGCTAGTGTTAGGAGGACCTGAAGGAGAGCAGCGCAAAAGGCAGGCCAGACGAGCACACACGGCGCAGGACATGGATGATTTCTATGATGGGTTCTGCTGTCTGTATGATGAGCAGACCCCGGCCTGTCCTGCGCTCATATAGACCACACACACACACACGATGCACTTTCCTGATCCTTTAACTCAGCGGTTCCTGATTCCAGTCCACATTTTGTAACGTTCTCACTTAACATACCTGATTCAGATCATCAGCTGGTTAACAGAAAGATCCATGAACTGATTCTTGTGTTAAATAATAGAGACGGAGGAGTGGTTCCCAAATCCGGTCCACATTTTTATGTCTCTCTGTTATTTGATAAGAATCAGTTCATGGATCTTTCTTTTAAGGAGCTGATGTATTAAGTGAGAGATGGAAAATATGGACTGGATTTGGGAGCCACTGCTCTATCGCAGCACTTTCCACTACTTTCCATTACCATTACTAATGTTTTTATGTTTGTTTGCTTTTATATTGTTTATTTTTATACTTTTATATTCTTGTATCCTCATATGAGCTATTCGGAAGTACAAACTTTATTTTACATGATTTTTCAAGGTGCTTTAACATCTCTTTTGATTTAAGAGGTTAATCTTTTTGTATAAGGTCGATATCTTTAAAGAACGCTCCACTATTTATTTATTTTTTATTATATATTCCTCAATCAATTATTTCCTTAATCCATTACATCCTATGTCTTCCTTAACCCACCTGATTCAGATCATCAGTTCGTTAGCAGAAAGAGCCATAAACTATTATTTGACACGCAAGTATCAGACAGATGACTGATGAGTCATGTGTGTTAAGTGAGAGAGATCCAAAATGTGGGCTGGATTTGGAGCCACTGCTCTAACGCACTTTTCAACCCATTACTATATTTATATAATATAATATATATATATATATATATATATATATATATATATATATATATATATATATATATATATATATATATATATATATATATATATTTTGTTTAATATTTTTATACTTTTTATATTTTTGGATCGTCATATGAGCTATTAGGAAGTACAAACATTTTTTACATGATTTTTCAAGGTGCTTTAACAGATCTTTTGATTTAACGTGTTCATTTTTTTTGTATTGAGTCAGTCTCTTAAAGAAACGCTGCAATTTTTAAAAATTATGTTTTTCTTAGTCAATTCCTTACTTAATTCCTTAATTACTCAATTGCTTTGTCTTCCTTAACACACCTGATTCAGATCATCAGCAGAAAAATCCATGAACTGATTCTTGTCAAATAGCAGAGCAACATACAAAATGTGGACTGGATTTGGGAGCCACTGCTCTAATCCTGCACTTTCCACACATTACTGCTGGTTTATTTTTATTATGGTTAAGCTAGGCTAAATGTACTCCTGCTAGGCTCTGAGATCGACTGAGCAGCTCACTCTATTCAAAAAAGAGTTTTGTTAAAGCTTGACTCATTTTTCTTTAGAAGGTATACAGTTAAGTCTTACCCTTTTTTTAAATCCAGTTAGTCGATCTCAGGGTTTGGCTGAAGCACTTTTAGCTTAGCTTAGCATAGATCATTGAAGTGGATTAGACCATTAGCATCTCACTCGATTCAAAAATGAGTTTTGATTAAGCTTGACTCATTTTCCTTCACAAAAGGGTAAGACTCAAGTTTACACTTCTAAACTTTTTTTTTCTTTTACTAATGGTTTAATCTGCTTCAATGATCTATGCTAACTTAAGCTAAATGTGCTCCTGCTAGGCCCTGAGATCGACTGAAGGGATTAAAAAAGGGTAAGACTCAACTGTATACCTCTAATCCAGTCAGTTAATTTCAGAGCCTGGCGGAAGCACTTTTAGCTTAGCATAGATCATTGAATCGGATTAGACCATTAGCTTCTCGTTTGATTTAAAAAAAAAAAAAAAAAAAAAAAGTTTTGATATGGCTTGACTCTTCTGTAGTTGCATTATGTACTAAGACTGAAGGATATTGAAAATGTTCTATTCTCTACGAACTATAGTCTCATTCTGGTGTAATAATGAAATTTGTTACCGTACCACGCAGATGCAATATTATTACACATCATAATATAGTCCCTTTAGTTGAGGACTACTTTTAAGCATTGTGTAATAACATTGCGCTATGGCAGCAGATGTCCTTGATTATGTTGGAATGAAAACTTTTATTTATTTTTTGGCGAGATGCTAATGGTCTAATCTGATTCAATGATTTATGCTAAGCTAAGCTAAAAGTGCTCACGTCGCATCCAGAGATCGACGGAATCGACTAAAATGGTCAAACTCAACTGTTTTCCTCTAGGAGAGCTGTAAAATGATTTCCTAAATAAAGTGGAGCGTTCTTTTAAGGTGACAGTTTCCCAAAAATGTTTTGTTGAACCCAAAGGAAGATATTCTGAAGAATGTTGGGAAAAGCTGCCACTGACATTATTAGTAGGATAAAAAAATGCTATGGAAGTCAATGGTTACCGGTTTTCTACATTCTTCAAAACAAAATGTTCAACAGAAGACGGAAATGTAACTAGTTAAGTCCTTCCACAGTGAAGGCTGGTCTCATTTAGGTGAGCTGTCTCTTTAATGGAGTTATGCTTCATACTATTATGCAGTTGTCAAGTTATTGACACAGACATTTTTTATATATTACATATGTTTCCGATTAATGTGAAGAGGAAGTAACATTTCTGTTAAGCTATTACAGAGTTATTTTTTTTGTCCTGATTTCAACCAAAAAACCGGACCCTTTAAAGGCAGCTACAGGTATTAACCCCCTCTGAAATGAAACCATTAGGAGTTCTGTGTTCTGAATGGGAGCCTGCATTTATTTTGTACAAACAGGAGATTCTTTTGTTCTATGCAATAAACTGTATTTTGGCAATTGTCATTTGCGTTATTTTATTTAATGCTCATTTAAAATTACAATAAAATATATCTATGAAGATATCAGAAGTTGATCAAAACCTTTCATCAACGTTCCTAAAACTATTGAACCCCCAGCTAGTCTGCAATTTGCAAATGAAAAAACAAAACTTTTTTTTTTCAATGTTTACTACTGTGTAGATGTAGACTGTGTCTGTCTGTCTGTATATACACTCACCTGCCACTTTATTAGGTACACCTTACTAGTACCGGGTTAGTACCTTTTGCCTTCAGAACTGCCTTAAGAGGGTCGCACATCAGATGGACCACATCACTCAGCGCCGTTCATTTTAGATTTCTAAACAGAGTTCTATCAGGGTACGCACACCAGCACTGCAAGTCGGCGGCTGTCTGCAGCGCCCAGCTATGACTCAGGACACTGTTCATATTTCTGCTGCTTCATCTGAACAACTTAATTAAAAATAACATGCGGATCCAGTGTGCAGCCCACTTTGATTTTTCGTGGCATAGATTCAACAAGGCAATATACTGGAAATATTCCTAAGATTTTGCTCCATATTGACAAGACAGCATCACACAGTTGCAGCAGATTTGTCGGCTGCACATCCATGATGCGAAGCTCCCGTTCCACCACATCCCAGAGGTGCTCTATTGGATTGAGATCTGCTGACTGTGGAGGCCATTTGAGTACAGTGAACTCATGTTCAAGAAACCAGTCTGAGATGATTCACGCTTTATGACATGGCGCGTTATCCTGCTGGAAGTAGCCATCAGAAGATGGAGACACTGTGGTCACAAAGGGATGGACATGGTCAACAGCAATACTCAGGTAGGCTGTGGTGTTGACACGATGCTCAATTGGTACTAATGGGCCCAAAGTGTGCCAAGAAAATATCCCCCACACCATTACACCACCACCACCAGCCTGAACCATTGATACAAGGCAGGATGGATCCATGCTTTCATGTTGTTGACGCCAAATTCTGACCCGACCATCCGAATGTGGCAGCAGAAATGGAGACTCATCAGACCAGGCAACGTTTCTCCAATCTTCTATTGTCCAGTTTTGGTGAGCCTGTGTGAATTGTAGCCTCAGTTTCCTGTTCTTAGCTGACAGGAGCGGCACCCGGTGTGGTCTTCTGCTGCTGTAGCCCATCCGCCTCAAGGTTGGACGTGTTGTGTGTTCAGAGATGCTCTTCTGCAGACCTCGGTTGTAACGAGTGCTTATTTGAGTTACTGTTGCCTTTCTATCAGCTGGAACCAGTCTGGCCATTCTCCTCTGACATCAACAAGGCATTCGCGCCCACAGAACTGCCGCTCACTGGATATTTCCTCTTTGTCAGACCATTCTCTGTAAACCCTAGAGATGGTTGTGCGTGAAAATCCCAGTAGATCAGCAGTTTCTGAAATACTCAGACCAGCCCGTCTGGCACCAACAACCATGCCATGTTCAAAGTCACTGAAATCCCCTTTCTTCCCCATTCTGATGCTCGGTTTAAACTGCAGCAGATCGTCTTGATCATGCCTAAACGCATTGAGTTGCTGCCATTTGATTGGCTGATTAGAAATTTGCTTTAACGAGCAGTTGGACAGGAGTACCTAATATAGTGGCCGGTGAGTGTAGATGTATGTATATGCCAAAGAATATTTATTTGTATAGGGAAATTTGTTTTCACATTCTGATTCTAATGCCTTATTAAATTATTCATATAATATATATTAATTCTTAAGAATATAAAATGTGTTATTATTATTGTCATTCTGGCTTTAAACTGTCTTAAAATGACAATAATATTGTTTATCGTAATACATTTCAGTGCAATATATTGTACAACAAAAATGACAGATAGTGATAGGCCTGTAAGTAACTAATTAACATAAAAAAGTAATCCCTTACAATACTTTTTCAGCAGAAAAGTAATCTAATTACAGGAACTAATTACTTTGTAAGTAATCACACCCAACACTGGCTTTATTTCTCGTCTCCCTCAATTAGTCTGATTTATAGAGCAAACAGCACACAGCAGATGATGTAAATGGGGAAGTGTTTATTTCAGCATCAGCTATGGCTTTAAATGTGAAACAATATAACCTGAATACCATACAGCCCTATACGCCTTACAATACAAAAACAAAAAATAGATATCATTTGCATATCTGTTGTCGTGTGCTCTTAAAAACAGCATCAAAAATAGCTTTATTTGGCCAGGCTGGTATTATAATAAAATCATCACTGCGCTGTAATCATGAGTTTGGCTCAGATCTTAAATACTACTGTACATTGGCAAGGGAAACGTGAACTTCTCGATACATGCGTCACAAAAACATTGGCCTGACAGCGAGACGAATGAGCAGATGGTTTAGTACCAAAACACACGGTGTGCTAAAAGAAAACACACTCGCGCTCGGAAACATGAGAGTAAAATAACATGGCTGATGAGGGATATTAAAATGACCTCCATCCACACTAGAAACACACATGAAGGAAAACAAGAGACAAAAATACAACACAAGAATCTGTTCAGTCCCCATAATGCACCTCTCTGCCGTCCAATCAGGAGCTTTTGGTCCCCTTTAACACAATGTCATGAGGAACATGTCAAAAAAACAACTAAACAAAAGGCGACGCTGCAAACGTTAATGAAGGAAAGTCCATGGATGGCCTGCGATGTGCTCATAAATTAACTGAAAGAAAAAACAAACAAACAAAACAGGAAGATGAATCTCAACGGAAAATGGGGAACCCAAAAAACATGGAAACATGCAAATGAACACATGAATATAATGATAAAAGCATTGAGAAATACATGAATACAAGCATGCGGTTACATTAGGATGAAAACTAAACATTGATAGAAAATTATTGCTTGAATTTTGAGTCACATTCGCCATACTGTCCAGGATTTAAGCATCCGCCAAGTCTATAATGCAGCTGAAGGGGCGGTTCACTCAAAAATGCGCATTTCCTCATCATTTACTTACACTCAAGCGGCTCTAAATGAATTAATTTCTTCTGTTGAACACAAAACAATAGATTTTGAAGAATGTTGGAAAGTACAGCCATTGACTTCCATAGTATGAACAAAACAATACAATAGAAGTCAATGGTTACCAGTTTTCAACATTTTTCAAAATATCCTCTTTTGTGTTTAACAGAAAAAAGAAACACAAACAGGTTTATAATGATGAGTAAACAATGACAGAGTTTAAATTTTTATGTGTACTATCACTTTAAGGCCAATAGCTGCGATATAAACCAGCTGCAGACCCACACGCGTTTCAGACACACACAATCTATCACACACGATCTAGACAAACCATGGTTAATGATCGATCAGTCTTCTGTTTTTTTTTTCTTGTTTACAATGAACTATTTACTATTAATTTCTTGTTTACATGTTAATTTAAAGTATATCACAATCAGAAAATTTGTTTTATATTCTGACCGAGTGTAAGTTGTTTTGAGTCGAATATGATCAGTTTTCTTTCAGATGCTGGACCACGTCATATTTCAACCACAAAATGGACGCCGTGTAAACATGCGAGTATCCACAAGATGGCGCCCATGAAACACAGGACAATGTGACAGCAAAAATACTTCAAAACCTATGCTGTGGCAAAAAGAAGCGAGGTTTTATATTTCAGCGGTTTAATATAAATATCAATATTTTATAAGTATTAAGCTGAATGTGATGCTAATGTAATCAAAAGCTCTGGGTTATTCTCTTTGTTGTGTAAATCATATCGTTTACAGTATACACATTTGCACTCTTCAATCAACAACAGTACACACATCTACCAAAAATGATTTACATTTGTGATTTTGGTCACACTTTACTAAAATGTGCATTTAATAACCATTAACTATGAGCTTCAGCTTAATAAACTCCTAACATTTTGCTTGTTAATGTAGTAAATGGGTTTATGTATTGGGGAGAAATGTAGAAAAGATCATGCAGAATATGTACTAATAAACAGCCAATATATTAATAATATGCATGTAATAAGCATCAGGTTAATAGTGAAGAATGCTTAAAATGTTATTGTTTTTCTATTTAATAAACTAGATGATCTAAACCTACACATGAAAAGTTAAGGATATGGATTTTATGTTTCCACCAGTGCGAGGCAGTAATTATATGATATCCCTACTGAAAAAACAGCCTAAACCAGCCTAGGCTGGTTGGCTGGTTTTAGCTGGTCAACCAGGCTGGTTTTAGAGGGGGTTTGGTCCTGGTCTTAGCTGGTCAGGCTGGGAGATGACCGGCTAAAACCAGATTGACCAGCCTGGCCAGGCAGGGAGCACAGTCAAAACCAGCTATGTCCAGCTTAATCCAGGCTGGTCAAGCTGGTTTTAGCTGGTCATTTTCCAGCCTGACCAGCTAAGACTAGGCTGGAAATGGCTGGACACCAGCCTGGAAGAGGCCAAAACCCCTCTAAAACCAGGCTGGTTGACCAGCTAAAACCAGCCAACCAGCCTAGACTGGTTTAAGCTGTTTTTTTCAGTAGGGATTATTGTACTAAAGACTAATATTTGTGTAAAAATATCAGTCACTATCAATAAAGCAGCTAGCAGGAGCAGGATTTTTAGTGCTTCCAAAGTAGTTCTGGGGAATTATATATATTCTCATGATTGTGGAATGAAAAGGCATGTGCTTTAAATCTAAAAACAACTCAGATATTTGATATCATTGGTAATAAATCCCTAATAAGATGTAATATAGATTCTGGTCTAGTCAGAAACCAGTATTTTTAAAGCAGCTTAGAATGTAAACCTTGATTTTTCTCATTAAAATGACCCAAATCATATAAAAAAACCCACACAATCATATACTGCATTAATCATGCTTATTTAGATTTAGAAACAGAGTTTATGATGCACGGATTAGAAAGAGAAATATGAAATATGAGTGATGAATCTGATCTTCCTTTGAAAAAACAAAATATGACTATATTATATACAATGTTAGTTTCTATTTATATATACATACATGTATAATACTAAAAATGTATAAATATAAATATGTAAATATATTTCTTGTGAATGCTTTTGTGTTTAATGTACAATATGTGTGTGTATCTATGCAGAAACATAAATAAACACAGTACACATGTATATATTATGTAAATACAAACTTTTATCTTGGACGCGATTAATCGTTTGTCACCACTTAAAAAAATCTCCGATATTATATAATATCATTTCTTCAAACAAAAATATTGTCATTTGAAGCAGAATTACTGCATTTTTCACTCAGAATTACTAATAATTTTATTTATTGCAAATTGAAAATCAGAACTATTGATTCCTTAACACTACTGAAGTTAAACAGTAGATTTTGTGTGGCTTATAAATTAAAGGGGTCCTATTATGCCCTTTTTTACAAGATGTATGTGAAGTTTCAGCTTAAAATACCACACAAATAATGTTTTATAACTGTCCGTTGTAGGCTTTGATCCTAATTGTGGCGTTTTGGTGACTGTCGCTTTAAATTCAAATGAGATTGTGCTCTTTCCAAAAAAGGGCGGAGCTACAAATGCCTGTGTGTCAGCATAGTGGCAGATTCAAAAACAAGACTAACATCCTATGCTAATGAGAGAGAGAGATAGTCACTAGTGGGCGGGGCTTCCCCTGACACATACAAAGGGAGAATGTCAATCAAAGTGTTTCTGCAGACTGCTTTAGTCAAGTCTGGTTATAAACAATAGAATTAATACATTTTGCATTGAATAAAAAGATGAATGAGAAGACGAGCGCACTCACTTTTTCTTGTCCTTGTCCTTCTTGAGGGGCTGTGAGAGCGAGAGGGTCTCGGCGGCCACTTTCCTCCTATTGAAAGCGTTCATCTCCTCCTCCAGCTCGCGTCTCTTCTCCTCCACTTTCCTCTTCTCCTCCTGGTGCATTCGCTTCAGCTGCTCGAACTTCTCATGTAACTGAGCAGATTACAGATATTAATTGATTTATTTGTCATGGACATCATAATTACACCGGACAAACCAACACTGAAAATAAATGATTCATTGGATTTACTTCATTTATATGACCGCAACAATATGTACTGCAAACAATTTATTTGACCTGAATATAAACAAACAAATGAAGGCGAACATTATTTAAATTTAATTAGTTTGCTTAAACTCAGCTCATATAAATTGTTTGCAACCATTAATTCATTCACTGTTTGACCCATAGGGTGTAAATGGTCCTCCAGAATGGTTGGGTAGTCCTTCGCAAAGACGTGCTCATCTAGCACAAGTATTGGGCCTAGGAAATGCCATGATATTGCAGCCCATTACTGATCCACGCATGCTTCACTCTGGGAATCAACAGTCTGGATGGTACGCTTCGTTGGGGCTTCTCCACACCGTAACTCTCTTAAACTCAGCTCATATAAATTGTTTGCAACCATTCACTCAGCTTAGTCCCTTATTTATCAGAGGTCACCACAGCGGAATGAACCGCCAACTACTCCAGCATATGTTTTACGTAGCGGATGGCCTTCCAGCCGCAACCCAGTACTGGGAAACACCCATACACTTGCATTCACACATTTTATACTCTTATATATTGTACTTTGATTTTTAGTCTTGTTTCTAGTACAAATATCAAAAAATTCTTAAATTAAGAAAAATTATTATCTTGTTCTAAGAAATAATATGCCAAAATGAAGTGAGTTGTTCCTTAAAACAAGCTAAATAATCTGCAAATGGGGTAAGCAAAATAATCTGACATCAAATCTAAAAATCAAGATTATTTTTGCATAAATAATAGAAATATAACATTTAGAAAAGCAATAGAAAGGCATTTTTGCAGTGTACATACACACTTGACGATTTGTATTAAAACTAAGTGGGAGAAAGAAGGAGAGAAAGGTATAGCAGAAGAGGAATGGACAATCATATGGAGGAATCAGTGCAAATGCTCACAGAAACGGAGGAGGATTGGTTGGAAGAGTTTAATGTGGTATTTCTATCACATCTTCCCAGAAATCACACCATGCTGGTCATTTGGATAAAATGTGGAAACCAAAATGCAAATGCACATATTTTTGGACTGCTCTGTTATTAATAACAAATAAAGAATGGCTTACAAAATATCTTCAAATCTGCCATACCCTTTAATAGAACAATTACATTTATTTGGAAGTGTACCTCAGGAATGGTTAAACAGTGATAAATATTTAATAGATATTCTGTTGATGGCTGTTAAAAAGAGTTTAAAGGGGACCTATTATGCAAAAATCACTTTTATGAAGGATTTAAACAGTTGTGTGGCAGCAGTGTGTGAATATAACCAGCTTGTAATGGTAAAAATGTATTAAATTTTATTGTTTATAATCAGACTTGATAAAACAGCCTGCAGAAACACTTTGATTGACATTCTCCCTTTGTACATCTCAACAGAGGGGGAAAGCCCCGCCCACTAGTGACCATCTCTCTCTCATTAGCATAAAATTTAGTCTGGTTTTTGGATCTGCCACTATGCTGACACATTTGTAGCTCCGCCCTCTTTTGAAAACAGCACAATCTCATTTGAATTTAAAGCGGCAGGCACCAAAACAGGGCTTTTATGCAAATGAGGAAGAGATGGTCACTAGTGGGAGGAGCTATCTGCCTCTGATGACACGTACAAAGGGAGAATGTTAATCAACGTGTTTCTGCAGACTGCTTTCATCAAGTGTGATTATAAAAAATTGAATGCATTCATTTTTTACCAATAGAAGCAGGTTATATTCACACACTGCTGACACACATCTGTGTTTAAACCCCTTATAAAAGTGATTTTTGCATAATACCTCCCCTTTAAAACATTAAATATGATTTTTCTGTAAAATTTTTGATAAATAACTTAAAATTCTTGAAATAATTTTTTTGAAGACATCCATCAAAGTGCTCTGAGTATAGACCAGGCATGGGCAAACTCGATCCTCGAGGGCCGGTGTCCCTGCAGAGTTTTGCTCCAACACTAATCAAACACACCTGAACACCCTAATTAGTGTCTTTAAGATCACCAGAAAGCTACAAGCAGGTGTGTTTGATTAGGGTTGGAGCAAAACTATGCAGGGACACCGGCCCTCCAGGATCAAGTTTGCCCATCCCTGGTATAGACCATTTCAATGTGGTGATGTCATTGGCCCATGAACATTTCCTGCTTTTTATCAAACTATTTTATTCCTGCAACAAGACGCGATTCAATCATATTAATCATAAAACAGCGGTCATAACATCATCAATATGTGGCTCTTTTTGGATTCTCGGAAGCTATAGAACTTAAAAACGTAAAACAGGAAATAAGTCGGGACCATTGCTTTTGTTTACATCCCTCAAAATGGTCTATAGAAATCGTACGCTGAAGATGCAGGACTGACCTCTCTCTCCTTCTCCTTCAGCTCGGCCTCCGTCTCCTTCACTTTATTGACGAACATCTGCCTCATCTCCTCCTCCTTCTTCTGGAGGTCTCCGAGAAACTCCTTCCTCTTGGCTTCATACGTTTCCTGCAGACTTTAGCAAACACACGTAACATTATTAAACACATTTTTATTAAGATGCACATTTTATGAAGGTTTTAAAAAGATAGTTCATCCATAAATCAAAGGGATGTTCACATATTGTGTCTTTTTGCATTTTTCCAGGCGCAAAAACATCTCAACTGTTCAGAATGCTGCAAGCACACTGCGAGTCATGTGACTAGAACTAACCAATCAGCTTCGCTTTGTATGGAATATGGACATTTACGTAATAACGGTAGAGTAATTTCCTCAGACAAGCGCAGAGCACCCAAACACTGCAGCGCTTTTGTATTTCCTCCATAAATAAAACTTGTAAACTGAGAAAACTGACAGACAGACAGAAGTGTGAGCAAAGAAATGCATTGAAATTGGTGCAGAAGAATGTCTTGCAGAATAGTGTTCAGGTCATTATGTGATGCTGGTGGAGGAAAACATTTCCTGATTCGCTCCACCAAAACACCCCAACTGGCTCAATAATATGTATATCGGGTGACTGTGCAGGCCATGGGAGATGTTCAACTTCACGTTCATGAAACCACTCCATCACCAGTATTGCTGTGTATTGGTGCATTATCATCTTGATACACGACGCCACCTTCAAGATGCAATGTTTGACCCATAGGGTGCAAATGGTCCTCCAGAATGGTTGGGTAGTCCTTCGCAAAGACACGCTCATCTAGCACAAGTATTGGGCCTAGGAAATGCCATGATATTGCAGCTCATTACTGATCCACGCATGCTTCACTCTGGGAATCAACAATCTGAATAGTATGCTTCTTTGGGGCTTCTCCACACCATAACTCTCCCGGATGTGGGAAACACAGTGAAGGTGGACTTATTAGAGAACAACACATGTTGCACATTATCCACAGCCTAAGATTTTCACTCCTGGCATCATTGAAACCAGCGTCTGGCATTGGCACGAGTGACCAAAGGTTTGGCTATAGCTGTTGGACATGTATATTGACCCTGTGGAGCTCCAGACTAACAGTTTTGGGGGAAACCGGAGAGTTGAGATGCACATTTAATTCTGCAGTGAGTTGGTCAGCTGTGGTTTTATGTTTTTTGGATACATCCGGGGTTCACACCTGGACATCCCTTTCAGACAGCTTCCTCTAGCGTCCACAGCTACTCCTGTTGGATGTGCTTCTTCTTCTTGGTGGTTTGCTGACATTAATCTGGATACTGCAGCTCTTGATAATCACAAAGACTTGCTGTCTTGGTCATAGACACTTGGTAAACACCAATAATTTTTCCACTTTTGAACTCTGATATGTCACCTATAATGTGGTGTGCACTGCAATATTTTAAGCAAAACTGTGCTATTACTCTACTAAATAAACCTTTACACTCTGCTTGTACTGATGGAGTGTGCAATCAATGAAGATTGGCCGCCAGGCAGCTCAAATTCAGCCATGAAACCTTCAACACTAAATTGGACAGTGTTTCAGTTTGTCTAACCCCTGTAGGTGTAATTTCACCTACATACTTGACAACACCTAACCAACCAAAATAAATCGCTTAACACCCCCATCCCCCCAGAATTGATTCAAGAGAGTATATCAATGCGTTTTGAAAATCGATGCAGATTTCTCAATCTTTTTAGCAAAGCTCTAGTTGCGGAAATGCATTGTAAGCTCTTCCTGTTCTGACAGTGAGTATCTCAGGCAGTGTGTAAGGAGTTTATCATTCACCTGAAGGGCTGGCTGTCAGGGTCGGTGTCTTTGAAGCCCATTTCCTCCAGTTTACAGCGCCTGTAGAGCTCGTAGTGTCTGGCGTGAGTCTGCTCTCTCAGATCCTCCATGTTCACCCGGATCAACATCTCCCTCAGCTTCACGAAGTCACAGTGACTCTCATTCTCCACTGCAAACACACACGAACACAGATCAACATCCACTCACTAAAACTATTATGTTTATCTCCTCTCCTATTATGTAAATCTTCTCTCCTTTAATCAGAAATTGGGGAAAATATACAGGGGGGGTAATAATTTAGGAGGGCTAATAATTATAATGATGTTATGCTCAAAGCTGTTAATTCTGGAAAACATTTAACTTCATTTGCTTTTTATTATATTTTAAATGTACGCTACAAAAATAACAAGACTTTCCTAAAGCCGGCTGCTGTTCTGCTCTCGTCTCTTTGATGAAGCACATTTAATTAAACAGAAACACAGTCACTGCTAATGACGTGACCTTATCTGTGCAGAGCAAACCCTCTCTCTCTCTCTCTCTCTCATCTGAGAAAACACAGTAATTAGCTCTCGTCCAGAGTGGCATTTATCTCCGCTTTGATTGATGGGATTGTTTTCACATGAAAGGCGTAGTAAAAATACGCCTCAAGCAGCAGGATCCACAGGGAGAAGCTTAAGGAGAATCAAGAGCAGGGGTCAAATAAGAGTCCCAGTGTGCCAGTGTGTCTGATAGACGCCGGATATTCTTATTCATTGCAGATCTGCTTAAACTCAACAGTGTATATATAATATGAAATAAAAAAGGGCAAAAAAGTAAATAAATAAATAAATTAAATGTACAAATTTTAAATAAAATAAATTAATAAATAAAATAAAATACATGGCAAAAAAAAAAGCTAAAATAAAAGTCCCAGTGTGTTTGACAGGACACCAGCATGTTATTTTCATTCATTACAGATAAAATAAAATAATAAAATAAAATAATAAAATAAAATAAATGAATAAACAAACAAACAAACAAATAAATAAATAAATAAAAAATAAAATAAAATTAAATTAAAAAAATAATTAATTCAAATAAAAGTCCCAGTGTGTCTGACAGACACCGGCATGAAATTCTTACAGCTCGGAAAAAAATAATAATGATGAATCTGATGATCGACAGCAAAAATGACAAATTGTACCTCTTCCCAACAGGGAAAACCAGCAACAATCAAGAATGCATGATTATATGCTGTCATGGCTTTGCGATTAAAAAACTTTGTTTTAATGAAAGTCAATGGGGTAAAAAAAGCCCTGAACATAACAAAAGGGTAGTCAATTTGCCCAGAGTGAATAGTGAAAACATATGTGTCAAAATATGTGTCAAAATAAGACTGGTCACCAAAAATCAGTCCATGTGCTGAAAGCTGTGGCCAAATTAAGCCTCAAAATCACCCTAGAGTGGATGAAAGCATCCCCAACAGTCCACAAAACAAACAAAAATAAAAGTCCTGTAAATATACACTAAGAGAGCCAAACACTCTTTGGGCCCTATCATACACCCGGCACAATAAGGTGCAAGATGTGTTTCATCAAATGACGTGTTGCCATTTTCAGACCAACGCAATCTTAATTTTTGCATTTTCCGCCACGTTGTTTAAATAGCAAATCCATTCGCACCACTTTGTGGACTCATGGGTATTCTGGTTGGCGTGTTGCTATTTTGAGGAACTAAAATAGACTGTTTAATAGGCCAACTGAAAGCAGGTCTAAAGTCCAGCGCAGAGCGCATTAGTTGTGCGCCTCCCTTACACATGCCTTCTTGACCTCGGGGGGCTTATTTCAGTTTATTCACGACTACTTGTTTTTGTATAATGTAATTATTATTATTTATTATATGCATATTTATATTTGTTTTATTAAAAACATGCTTAGATTTGTCCACCTGTCAGGTATTGGGGCATACGTCCTATGCCCCAAAATGGCTTTAGATATAACTCAGTTTTTCGTTATTATTGTTCATTTATTCGTTTGCTGGAAATTAGAACTGAATTTAAAAATAGTTTTGAAAGAAAACTCTTTGTGCTTAACAAATGAAATTAATTATGTAGGCTAATGGATGTCTTCAGTGAGAGCGTCCAACGCGTTTCCTTTTCCACGAAAGAGAGAAAGTGAAAGTAAAGGCTGAATGGAGGAGGCTCAATCTTTATCCTCGCTCTGCAGATGGTCTGTTTAACCATTTTCTCGCCAAGTTCAGATTTTACAATTACAAAGTCCGCAAATGCGCCATGGTGCGACGCAACTGACTCTTAAAGGGAATGGGAGATGAAACTCTGATTGGTTTATTCTCAAAACACACCCAGAACTCATTAAGAGAATAAGCTCAACCCTGTTAGACCATGCGCCGGGGCACACAGCGGATTTTTCTGTCCTTAAAATAGCAAAAGTGGATTCTGACACGCCCTTAATGCTTTTGCGCCACGCGCTTTAGATTGTTATAATAGAGCCCTTTATTTTCAGCTCCAGCTTACCTTGAACGACACCCCATGGGTACTGCCTGGCCCTCACCGTCTTATTGCCCACCTTCACCTCTTCAACACTGCCCACCACAGCAAACGGCAGATGGGCCTACAAGAAAGACAATCCAACACATGAATGCTTTAATTAAAACACTAATTACTCAAACAGACACTACCTGGTTTTCATTACTTCATATACACTATTTTAATTCAAAGTAAATAACAGATCTTGTTAATTTAAATAAAATTAGATGTTTTTTTATGTATTGATTTAATGATTTAATTAGGACAGTAAGGTCTGACTTTCCTTAGACTAAAGTCTGGTCACTGAACCTTCAATAATGTCCAGTATAGAATATGTGGTCATGCTGCAGTGGAAACAGAATGAATATTGTGTCTGACTCCATCATGAGCTTGGAGGACTGCATCCATACATCTCTGCAATGACTCAAATCACTGATTAATAAAGTCATCTGGAATGGCAAAGAAAGCGTTCCTGCAGGACTCCCAGAGTTCATCAAGATTCTTTGTGTTCATCTTCAATGCCTCCTCCATCTTACCCCAGACATGCTTAATACTATTCATGTCTGGTGACTGGGCTGGCCAATCCTGGAGCACCTTGACCTTCTTTGCTTTCAGGATCTTTGATGTGGAGGCTGAAGTATGAGAAGGAGCGCTATCCTGCTGGAGAATTTGCCCTCTCCTGTGGTTTGTAATGTAATGGGCAGCACAAATGTCTTGATACCTCAGGCTGTTGATGTTGCCATCCACTCTGCAGATCTCTCGCACGCCCCCATACTGAATGTAACCCCAAACCATGATTTTTCCTTCACCAAACTTGACTGATTTCTATGAGAATCTTGGGTCCATGCGAGCTCCAATAGGTCTTCTGCAGTATGTGGGATGATTGGGATGCCACTTTTCCAAATGATCAACTAGACGTCACGTTATTTGTTGCTCTTACAACTGGGATCAACGACAAGACTTTTGTCAGGTAGTGTATAGAAGGAAGAAAAGTTATTTAGAAGTCAACGGTTACAGTATAAAGCAGAGGAGGTTGAGTAAATGATGATAGATCTTTAATTTTTGGGTGAACTAACCCTTTAAAGTTTGCTTTAAATTTATTTAAAAAATAATCAATATACAAATTCAATGGACTACACTATACGTTTAGTAGGTTAATCATTGATTGTTACTCGTTGTGTCCCAATTCACTTCAATACTAGAAGTACATACTTTTTAGTGTGTAATAGAAGAGGATGCAAGCTTTAGGACAAACTATTTCCTCATAAATAGACCATCCTGTTGCTTAGTTGCATGTGCCGTCAATCATTTTGTCACATCACCTACATTTCTTTCATATTTAATATGCAGCAGCAGGATAATCTGCCATTGGCGGGTCTTTCACGCTGAGAAATCTCTCCAGGTGTTTGCATAATTATGCATTCAGAAGTTACAACCAAACACATCTTTATATAAGTTCACATGTAGTTGCAGGTGAAATATAACACAGAAAATGCAATTTAAATATTTTCCTTAAGGTTAGATATACATGAACAATCATTCAGTAATCTTTACCATCAGTATCGAGCATGTTTGTAGTTTGTTTACACTTCTTACCTGTTTTTTATAGTTCAAATCAAACTCACGTCTAAATTGTAATGTACTGTGTGCAATATAAGTGGTCAGAGTACACAAGCAATTACAATTTCTTTTTCCTGGAAATAAGAGTATATGAGAAACTTTGGAATATTTATTTCAACATACTGTGATTTGGGACAGAAAGGATATTATGTGAATTTGGGACAGAAAGGATATTATGTGAATTTGGATGAACCAATTTTTCTTTTACATTTACATGCAGTCATTTAGCAGACGCTTTCATCCAAAGCGACTTACAAATGAGGACAAGGAAGCAGTTTACACAACTATAAGAGCAGCAGTGAGTAAGTGTTATAGACAAGTTTCAGGTGTGTAAAGTCTAAGAAGCTAAGCATTAGCATTAGAGAGAGAGAGAGAGAGAGAGAGAGAGAGAGGGCACAGTTAGTGGTATAGCCAGAGAGGCAGCTAAGATTAGGAAGGAAAGTGGAGACTAAACAGTTGCGTTTTTAGTCGTTTCTTGAAGACAGCAAGTGACTCTGCTGTTCTGATGTAGTTAGGGAGTTCATTCCACCAACTGGGCAGATTGAATGTGAGAGTTCGGGAAAGTGATTTCTTCCCTCTTTGGGATGGAACAACGAGGCGACGTTCATTCACAGAACGCAAGTTTCTGGAGGGCACATACATCTGCAGAAGTGAGAGCAGATACGAAGGAGCAAAGCCAGAGGTCACTTTGTAAGCAAACATCAGAGCTTTGAATTTGATGCGAGCAGCAACTGGCAGCCAGTGCAAACAAGTGAGTAGCGGAGTGACATGTGCTCTTTTGGGTTCATCAAAGACCACTCGTGCTGCTGCGTTCTGAAGCAGCTGAAGAGGTTTGATAGAGTTAGCTGGAAGCCCGGCTAGCAGAGAGTTGCAATAGTCCAGTTTGGAGAGAACAAGAGCTTGAACAATGAGTTTAGCTGTATGTTCAGATAGGAAGGGTCGGACCTTTCTGATGTTGTAGAGTGCGAATCTGCAAGATCGAGCAGTTCTAGAAATGTGGTCAGAGAAGTTCAGTTGGTCATCAATTGTTACTCCAAGGCTTTTTACCATTTTGGATGCAGTGATGGTTGCTCCGTCCATCTGGATTGAAAAGTTATGGTGTAGAGTCGGGATGGCAGAAACTTCAAGCATTTCCGTTTTCGCGAGGTTTAACAAACAAACAAAACAAAGAGACTAGTGTATATATATATATATATATATATATATATATATATATATATATATATATATATATATATATATATATATATATATATATATATATATATATATATATATATATATATATATATATATATACACATACACTAGGGGTGTAAAGGATCACAATTCACGGTTCAGAACAAATGTGACCCGCAGATCAATTCAACTTTTTTTGAACTCGTAGGTTAATCCAACATTTATAACAATTGCTGAGACTTAACTAGGTTAATTAGGTTAACTAGGCAGGTTAGGGTAATTAGGCAAGTTATTGTAAAATGATGGTTTGTTCAGTAGACTATCGAAAAAAAATTGCTTAAAGGGTTAATAATAATGACCTTAAAATGGTTAAAAAAAAAATTTAAACTGCTTTTATTCTAGCCGAAATAAAACAAATAAGACTTTCTCCAGAAGAAAAAATATTATCAGACATACTGTGAACATTTCCTTGCTCTGTTAAAGATAATTTAGCAAATATTAAAAAAATTAACTGAGCAGTATAGTGTCCCCTTCACTGTACTGGGGCGTTAGCAGCCCCAGCTGGTCTCACTAACACCACTTCTGTGGCTAAGTAATATATATTAAATAAATGAAACAAATTACCAGTGCTGAGTAAAACAGAGAAAAAGTTACACTAAGTTAGTGTGTTAGATACACACTAACATCCGAAAATGAATTAAATTTTCAGGGTTACGCTCATGATAAGAAATACTCACGTTCATAGAGGAGTTGATTTCTGTGACGGCTTCATCGTCCGTGGGAAACTGGTAGATCTGAACACCGTTGCTGACCAGCTCGCTCATGATCTTGATCTTGAACTTGTGCAACTCGCTCTTGGAAATCGTGTCAGCTTTGGCGATAATGGGTATGATGTTCACCTGACGATAAATAAAAAATCAATAAATCTCTAAAACACATACAGTGTAGCATGTTTAGGTTTTGCATTCACAATCATGAAAATAGATTCCCCACCACTTTCAACAGTGCATAAACGCATGGAATATGCTGTGGGTAGGTCTTCCTGCGAGCGTAGGTGTGAACTTGAGCCCAAAATACCCTTCAGCTTATACATGAACACTAATATCATCATTATCAGCCCAATTTTCCTCAGTCTCTACACTTGACTTGCAAACAGCCGTAGATTTTTCTTGCACTGTCCCTAAGTTTGGCCCTTTTCTTTACATTCAGTCGGTGAAATGGATAAAATATTAAAAGATGTTAATGATGAAATATTAAAGATGCAGCAACAACAACAGCATGCATGAGGGGGTTAAACTTAAGTTTAAACAATAACAAAACGTTTACACTGTTAATAATGTTGGGTTTCATATCTGCCAACATTGGGAAGTGAAAATAAGGCATTGACCCCCAACCCCACCCCCCCAAAAAATGACTAAATCTGTTCATGAGTCGAAACGGTCAGTAATATATATTTTTTATTATTATTATTTAGAAAGGATAGAATAAATAGAAAACATTAGAAAAAGCTGCAAATAAATTAAACAGTTTAGCTTATTTAATTAATAGCTATTATAAAGAAATTGAATCAAGTTATCAATTCTCATTAACTTTTTCTTCACTGTATAACTTAAACATTCTGATTAAAGAGCATGCAGCAAACGAATCCCTCATTTAGATTTTTCATTTGATTACATTAAACAACAGAGGTGTGCCTTTAAAACTGCACAAATCTATAATGAAAGCATTTTTATGCACATTTAAGACAAAATTTGCTGTGTGTAAAAGAAAACCCAGCAAGATCGACATGTTTAGATATTATTATTATTATTATTATTATGTATATGTCTGTTCAAACATGCACCCAAAACCCCAGAGTGTCCACTTTCGCTCCACTTAGCGTGTGCAGAATCAATGTGGGGAACACCAATAAACAAAACTGGCCATAGTGTATGTGTGTGTGTGTGTGTGTGTAAATGTGAGAGTGTATGGGTGTTTCCCAGTACTGGGTTGTGGCTGGAAGGGCATCCGCTTTGTAAAACACATGCTGGAATAGTTGGTGGTTCATTCCGCTGTGTTGACCACTGATAAATAAGAGACTAAGCCAAAGGAAAATTATTGAATAATAGCTTTTACCTGTTTATTTTAATATCATTATATGAAAAAGAAATACTAGAAACACTAGAAAAAGAACATATATCCTTATATCGTGAGAAATATTGTTATCACACTATCGTTATACTAGTAATCATAATAAACAAACATTCAATTTGTACTTTCAATATTTAATTTCCACTAGCCTGAACGATGATACGACATAGCAGCCTAAAAACCAAACGAAATGAACTAATTAAAACCTGTTTTGCATGAAGTGTTTTCCCTTGTTGATTCCATCAGCAATATTTGAGTGCTGCAAGTATGACTATTTCATCTTTATAGTTCCTTTATCTAGCTGCCCTTTCACTGGCCCCAGAGACAAAAAAAAAGAAACGAAACAGCTGAAATACATCAACATGACCCTTAAAAACACTCAAACAAACAGTCCGCAGATGTCAAACTTAATGTTAACAGAGCAAAAGCTAAAATATTACAGTATGATCACACTAGTTTGGTCATTTTGAAAAGCTCTAAACACAATTTTCACTGAATCTGACTAACTTAATGAACTCTAACATTATATTCAGTGCGGAAAACTGTAAACCCTGTAGTCAAAACTGTGCTCAAAATTACATTACATTTCATATTTTGACATTGATTTATGAGTATTTATTTATGTGTTAATTATGAATGTTACTGTATCTTTAACCTTCAGTAAGCTGCAGTAATTACATGAATAATATATCAAAATAAACTAAAGCTATTTAATATTTACTCATCTAATTGACATTAATAAATGAGTATTCATGTGCGTATTACACTGTAAAAATGCTGGTTTCTTTCAATTTCTGGTCAGAAGTGACCAAAGACCTGTAACGTAACACTTTTTTTTTTTCGTTCAGGATAATCATTCAAATTTATTTGCATTTAATAATATTTTATCTTTCTTTCTTAGCATTTTGAGCGAATTTTGCTAAGAAAAATTATATTTAAGCAGTAACTTATATCCATTTTTATCATTAAAAACAATGAAATGTATTTATATTTTAATTAATGCAGTATTTCTAGTAAGAATAAAGACTCAAGACCCAAATTTGAAGAGGCAGATTAGCGCCTTCTGCTTATAAAAATGTGTAATTACATAGTGTAACTACCAGGATGCCTGCATAACTCCCTATAGAGCTGCTTGTTAATTCCATTAGATGTATTCAGACTATTAATTATTGTTATTTGATGGAAGAGTTTAATATATATTTAAACAATCTTAAACACTATTTTGTGCCAAGATATTTGTTAGAAATAGTGACTTGAAGTGTTTTTCCTGCATTCTATTTCCTGTGAGTTTTTGATTGTAATTTACACTCATAACTTTGCTCTGTATTACAGATACAGTGTTTATAGATGTGTATGTGTGTGTGTGTGCGTCAATATCCCACTCTTTTAGTTGAAGAGGCCCACCCCTTCACTGCAGTATACTTTTTTTAGTATTATTGCTGATTTGTAGAATGTAAACACAAATAATCTCAAATATTTTGTGTTTTTGTAAACTTCCCATTCATTTCCTATGGCTTGGTCACTTTTGACCGAAAGGTAACAAGTGTGACTATTTTCTTTACGACCACTTTGCCTGCTCGAATCCAAACCTCAATTTCTGTATGTTTACAACACATTCACCAATTTTCGGACCATTCTGTTGAAGCTGTAAGTTTTAAAAATTAAAAATGGAAGTTTTTAGTCCAAGGTGAACCAGAGTGTTATGAAAGTTACCAATCTAGTGGCAAAGTTCAAAGCGAGCTCAGTGTCTTCCTGTGATTAGAAGTCTTTTTACAAACCACACATGCTTACAAAATCCAATTGACACCAGTAAACCTATCAGCAGGGCAAATAAAACCCAAAACCTTTCTCAAGTTTGATGTGTATTTGTGTTCACGCGACCCTGAGGCACACCATTATGGAGCATCTGTGAAAAACACAACCCCCCCAGCTCACCTCTGGCTTATTCTCTGATGAAATGACAAATTGATCGGCTCCTTTTTTCCACCGGCGGGCAGATAAAAGCCCCTGCCCACTGTCCTATATTTTCCACACGTTTGAGGATTATCAATACACACATCAGTGCAGCTATAATGACGTCCTGTACACACTCACACACACAATTATCACCAGAAGATGCTCATTGATGATGTTTGCGGCAAAAGAAATCTGAAATCTAACAATATCAAAATATAAAAAGTCTTTGTTAAATACAAATTAATTACCCATTTACAGCCCTGGCTTTAAATCCTCCCGTCGACACCGGACAACAGTTCATCAAACTGGGCTCGGCTCAGTCGGAAGCACCGCTAAAGCCTCCATCATCCAGGTGCAGTTTCTGGAGGAGTTAATTAACTTACAGAGCTGGGTGCACCTCTGAATGGATCTAGTGGACCCAGACACAGCTTCAAATGCATCGACGCAGTTTTTCAGCCTTCATAAAAGCACATAAACACAGCTATTCTTTTAATAAAATCCACGTTAGCCATTTAGCAACGAAGCTACAGTCACCGGGCAGACAGAAGCCCTGCCTATGACGCAAATCCGCATCTATTGTGAAGTGAATTTGATGCACGAATGAAGCAGATTGACGCGCGAATGAAGGGGGTAATCTGAAAATGTTCACGTGTCTATTTACGCACGAATAGCACGATTCATCTGTGTTTGCCGCGTCTGGTGTGAACACAGCATAATACTGATGTCAACTGATGTTGATATTTGGTTGGTTTTAGGTTGTGTCATTAACTAACCAAAATTCAACATTTAGCCAACGTCAATTCAACGTCTAATAGCCATGTCATCTGACGTTGATATTTGGTTGTGGCATTAGCTAACCAAAATTCAACATCTAGTCAACGTCTCAAACCAACGTCAATTTAACGTCTAATACTGATGTCTGCTGACGTTGATATTTGGTTTGTTTTAGGTTGTGGCATTAACTAACCAAAGTTCAACATCTAGTCAACATCTCAAACCAACGTCAATTTAACGTCTAATAGCCATGTCATCTGACGTTGATATTTGGTTGTGGCACTAGCTAACTAAAGTTCAACATCTAGTCAACATCTCAAACCAATGTCAATTTATCGTTTAATACTGATGTCAGCTGAAATTGATATTTGGTTTGTTTTAGGTTGTGGCATTAACTAACCAAAGTTCAACATCTAGTCAACATCTTAAACCAACGTCAATTTAACGTCTAATAGCCATGTCATCTGACGTTGATATTTGGTTGTGGCACTAGCTAACCAAAGTTCAACATCTAGTCAACATCTCAAACCAACGTCAATTTAACGTCTAATACTGATGTCTGCTGACGTTGATATTTAGTTGCTTTTAGGTTGTGGCATTAACTAACCAAAATTCAACATCTAGCCAAGATCTCAAGCCCATCATCAGTTATTCCTTACAT
This sequence comes from Danio aesculapii, assembly GCF_903798145.1. NCBI lineage: Eukaryota > Metazoa > Chordata > Actinopteri > Cypriniformes > Danionidae > Danio > Danio aesculapii. The sequence goes on from NC_079455.1 coordinate 2,922,677, forward strand.
AAAGCACACACCCACCTTGCTGTCCAGCTTCTTCATAGTGACTAAATCCAGGGATTTGAGCGAGTGTCCCGTCGGAGCGATGAAGTAGAGGCAGATGTGGATTCTGGTGTCGTGGTAGTTGAAGAGAGAACGCTTGATTTTCAGCTCTTCCTGCAGGTAGTTTTCAAACTGTGTGTCGATATAGTCCACAATGGGCTTATAGCTGAGGGAAACAAACATGATGTGATCAGAAATAGACTCTGATATGCCTACAAATCACATACTAATTAACATTAAAGCCCTCAAAATGTACAATGTTTATTTAGCTCGCACACACTGTTAATGCTTAATGACCAAGTTAATCCACTGAAAAAAAAAAAAGTTTGTTTTGGTAATCTTCAATCAAAGTCTGAGTATCCGCTTCTGCATTTGGAGTGGGCGGTCCTCCTCTGATGATGTCAGACTGACGCTTCAGCCACATTAATCTAAGCCATGCCCCTCTTACCGTTAGTTTGCTACCAGGGAATGAAGCACAAGAAGAAAGCCCCGCCCCCTACTACTCCATTTCAGTTCAAATCAAATCACTTTTATTGTCACATCATCAGCAGCACATGTACTATGATGAGTGAAAAGCTTGAATGCTGGCTCCAGACAGTGCAACATACAGACACTGCAAAATACAACAACATACTCACAAATAAAGAACAAGACAATGCACAATTGGCAATGTTGATAGCAATACGTAGAAGACAATGAATAGGTGTACACATAGTTGTAGGCAGTATTGTTAAGTATGGATTGGTTTAAGATTGGAAGTATTTCAACATACTGATATAAAAGTCTCAACAGTTCACTGGGGCTTTAATAATAATTAACACATTTTCTATCATTTATCTTCTCTAATAAAGGTTAAGATGGTGTGTGTGAGAATGCAGAAGACGCAGCTGAGTGGACTTGTCTGGAGCATATTTACTCTGTCCTTTGACTTCTTGGGCATTTTTCCCTGTAAGCAAGTATTCATAGCCTAAAATTTTTCCCAAAAGAAAAGCTGTCTGGAAGAGTTCCCAGATATGTTAGATACTCAACTGGACCAGGCGGCACGGTGGCTCAGTGGTTAGCACTGTCATCTCACAGCAAGAAGCTCGCTGGTTTGAGTCCCGGCTGGGCCAGTTGGCATTTCTGTGTGGAGTTTGCATGTTCTCCCCGTGTTGGTGTGGGTTTCCTCTGGGTGCTCCGGTTTCTCCCACAGTCCAAACACACGCGCAAAAGGTGAATTGGATTAACTAAATTGGCCGTAGTGTATGAGTGTGAATGTGAGAGTGTATGGGTGTTTCCCTGAACTGGGTTGCAGCTGGAAGGGCATCCGCTGTGTAAAACATAATCTGGATAAGTTGGTGGTTCATTCCGCTGTGGCGACCCCTGATGAATAAAGTGACTAAGCCGAAAGAAAATGAATGAATGAATCAGCTGGTCTGCTTGTGTGTCCAG